>NW_027397067.1:30015583-30111345 GCF_003265705.2 Callorhinus ursinus
TGTAATGTATGGTGATTAACATAACAAAAGATTTTTTAAAAAAGTTAAAAAAAATGAAAACCATAGTTAAACACCAACTATCCATTTGATGAAAAGAAACAGTATCGAAAAGAACACCATGATAGAATTTCTAACAAGACTCACAACCAGCAAAAGACAGAAAGTTGGTTTATTTATGTTGGTTCATACTAATGACACATCATACCTTGAGTTGATAAACATGGGGTCTGAACAGAAAAATTCAGGTCACCTGTTTCTGGTTTCAGGTTTGAATGTGATGATTTGAACACTATAGGTATTTATTTAGTACCTCCTTCTAGAAGTCCTTGTCTTAGCCCTCAGGAGACAGAGTTAAGACAGATAATGACAAAACCAAATGTTGCATGTTTACTCTGTTCTAGGTACTTTACATGCATCATCTCATGGGATCCTCACGACAGCTCCAGAAAGGAGTTGTTATTATTCTCCCCATTTACGATGCAAACTACAATGAGGAGATTTTAAATAACCTGCCTAAGGATCCATGGCTGGTAAGTGACTGGAGTTCTACCAGGCGGTGTGATTCAGAGCCCTAGCTCTTCACCACTCAGGACACTCTCACAATCCCTGAGCTGAGGAAGTTTACATGTAGAGCCATGGCAATGCCAATACAGATGTCATAACACCAGGCAGGAGAAGGTAAATGCCATAACAGGTGTGAAGGTCTCAGAGACTCATATCCAGTGGGAAGAAACAGCGAAGCTCTCATGGAGGTAGGACCGCAAATGAACTTTGAAAGATGCTCGGGTTGTAGATGATACAAGGGCAGGGTTAGTGGTGGTAAGGATGGAGGGAAATGCAGTCTTCCAGAAGGAAGGGACAGTGTGAGTGAGTTCAGAAACAAGACAGGAGCAGGGACAGTAACAGCAAATAGTACAGTGTGGCTGGAAGGTAAGGGACAAATAGGAAAGGAGAGGGAGAAGGAAATGGAAAACCCACTGGCAATATTCTTCTAGAAAGTCCCTATGTCCAGGCTCAGAAATGTGTTCTAAATTTTTCAAAGAGTAGGACACCACCATAAATTCCTAAATAAGAGATTCCTGTGGACAGAACAGAATAAACATGATACCGGTAGGACTGGAGAGGGAGGGATAGGATCTTCAAGACCTGGAATCTGAATGGTTGCTGGAGCAAAAGGAGAACAATGGCATCTGGACTGGGTTGACTTGTGCATGCCCTAATCCCTGAAACCAGAAAATGTGACTCTGTATGGAAAAAAGTTCTTTGCAGATGCAATTAGGTTAAGGCTCTTGAGATGTGATCATCTTGGATTATCGGGGTGGGCCCTGAATCTGATGACAAGTGTCCTTATAAGAGAAAGGCAGAGGAAGATTTGAGACAGAAGAGAAGACATGGAGAAGAAGAGGAGGCAATGTGGCCATGAAGGCAGAGATTGGAGTGATGAGACCACAGGTCAAGGAATGCAAACAGCCACAAGGCACTACAAGAGGCAAAGAATGGACTCTTCCCCGGGCCCCCCAGAAGGAACAATACCCTGCCAGAATTCTGAGAGACAAAATTTCCGTTAAGTCACCCAACTTGTGGTAATTTGTTATGGCAGCCCTAGAAAACTAATACAGCATTCTTCCTACAGAATAGAAAAGTTTGGAAAAGAGAGCTGATTTGGGGAAGTGTTTAGAAACTGACCAATAGAATGCATACAGTTTGTAGAAAAATTAATCACATGGGATAAAAAGACAGTAGGTTGGGCAGAAAAAGCAGGGTAGAAGGGTGCCCGGGTGGCTCAGATGGTTAAGTGTCTGCCTTTGGCTCAGGTCATGATCCCAGGGTCCTGGGATCGAGCCCCACATCGGGCTCCTGGCTCAACGGGAAGCCTGCTTCTCCCTCTCCCTCTGCCTCTCCCCCTGCTCATGCTCTCTCTCTCTGTATCTCTGTGTCTCAAATGAATAAATAAAATCTTAAAAAAAAGAAAAAGAAAAAGCAGGGTAGAATCTTTTCCTTTCCCATACACTCAGCTCATTATCATTAGTTTTGTCAGCGTTTGTCAAGATGTGACCCACAGGAGCTAGCTTAAAATGCACATTCTTGGGCCCCTGTCTCCAAATTCTGGTGCCTTTCATCTGGGGTGGGGTGTAGGAATCTGCTTTCAAAAGCATCCCAGGTGAGTCTGATGCAAGTGATCCTTTAACACCAATTTGACAAACTTTTTCTGTCAGGGCCAGTTGGTATATATTTTAGACTTTGTGGCCATAAAGTCTCTGTCACAAGGACCTGAATCTTCTATTGTGGCACAAAAGCAACCACTGACAATATATAAATAAATGAGAGTGTCTGTTCCAGTATAATTTTATTGCATTTTATTATATGAGATTGAATTTCATATAATTTTCTTGTGTCAGGAAATATTACTCTTTCTTGAAAACTTTTTGCCCCTCATCCATTTAACCATGTACAAAAGCAGGAGGTGAGCCAGATTTGGTCCATGGGCTCTAGTCTGCCAACCCCAGCTTTAACATGCTGCAGTTTGCAAATCACTGCTTTAAATGTTAGAGCTGAGATTTTTCAAGCCAGTGGCATGCCACGAAGCAGCAGGGGAGAGAGGAATAGGGGAACATCTGATGCACTAGAATAACCCCCAGCATGCTGGCAGCCTCTGCTAAAGCAGAATCCCATAATGTGCAGCCACACTTATGAAAGGGTGTCACTCATGGGAACACGATCCTTCAGGCATGCTCTTGTAGACTTAAAAATAGACTGAGGGCCACCGTACGGAGTAGCGCTGGGCAGACCCAATGTATAGACTGCAGCCTACATGAGAAAGCCAGGTTTCCACTAGTTCAATTCTGCCCCCTTTTCTCCCATTGAAGAAGGTCTCAGAGTGGATGCATGGGTGGCTCAGCCTGTGAAGCATCTGCCTTAGGCTCAGGTCATGATCCCGGGGTCCTGGGATCGAGTCCCGCATCAGCTCTCTGCTCAGCGGAGAACCTGCTTCTCCCTCTCCCCCTCCCCCTGCTTGCGCACTCTCTCTTTCTCTCTCTCTGTGTCAAATAAATAAAAATAAATGAACTCTTTAAAGAGACTGTCTCAGAGAATGCAGAGGAGCAGGAAGAACGATATAGTCTCAGATTCCTTGTAATTTATAAGTCTTTCATAAACTTCGGCGTGTTAAATGCAATTAGTAACAAATGACTTTCAATGTATTTTACAATGTTGGATTGGGACCTGCCACCAAAAACATCAGAGAGCTGCTACTTTGTTAGAGAAGGCAGCTTGCCTTCTCCATTCCTGGGCAATCATCACTGCTGTCTCCTCTCCATACCTCTGGCTTTGAGTTAGCCCAGCTGGGATAGATTTATCTGCAAGCTTCCCCTACGCAGGTCCTAGCCACAGACAAGGACACATAGCAGAAATCCATGACAGAACCAAGATTCAATAAGATTTCAATAAGCTGGAACTCTGGGCTCAAAATAACAAGATGAAATTTAACTAGGACAAATGTAATTGTCTGCATCTACATTTAAAGAGATTCAATTATAAAAGCACAAGTTGGAGGAGAGACTTTATGAGCAGGTGCGTGATGCACCAGTTCACAGGATAAAGGCCTCAGGGATGTTTTTAACTACAGTTTCAACAAAAGCTAGTGAGATGGGGCTGCTAAAGTACTTAATATAATTTTTGGTTGCATTAATGTAATTACAGTGTCCAGATGAATACAAGAGTCCACTGTACTCTGAAATAATCAGATGACATGTAGAGCCCTTCAGCAGTTCTGGGCATTAGGTTTTAAAATGAATGTTAAAATAAAATAGTAGGAAAGGTACTCAGTAATGGGACTGTAATCAGAAGAGGGCCAGGGTAAAAGTCTGAAAATATATTTTATTGCGAATACTTGAAGGAGCTGACATGGTCAGCAGTGCTTTTGAGGGAGTACTTGGAAATATTTGGAGATGAAGTAAGTGTCACATTTTGAAAGTTAAACTTCACAGTCAAAGCAAAATAGGTCAAAGCCATAGAAGTGTGATGCCTACATATCTGGATTCCCAGAAAGCAGACCTGAAGTTCTGCAGAGAGAATGCAATGTGTGCTGCAGCAGAGGGGTGTTTATCTACCGGGAAGCAGGATCCAGAGTGAGAGTCACAAAAGCAAACATTCATCTTGCCCATCCTGCGCTGCACAGGGAGGGAACTTGTCCGTCTGAGAAAGATGAGAGCATTCTATTATCAGAGTTTGGAGCCATCAAACATTTAAGTCATACAATTTAAGTCTCTCCTTGTTCTGACTGCACATTCTAGCAACCTGCTTAAACTTTAGAAATCTGACTTCCTTTCAGCTTGACTACTAGGAAAGGATGTAATATATGTCTTGTTGGCATTTTAAGAAATGAATAAGCCTTATTGTTGAGAATAGTTTTAGGTTTGTAGCAATATTGAGTGGCAAGTACAGAGAGTTTGCATATACACCCTGCCTGCACCCCTCTCCCCGCCCTATGGACAACCTTTCCCATCAACGACTTCCTGCACCACGGTGGTACATTTGTTACAACAGATGAACCTACATTAACACATCATTATCACCCAAAGTCCAGAGATTATATTAGGGCTCACTTTTGGTGTTTACATCCCATGGGTTTTGATAAATGTATGACGATGTGTATCCACCACTGTAGCATCATACAGTACAGTTCTACTGTCCTAAAAATCCTCTGTGCTTTGCCTGTTCATTTCTCCTTATCTTCAACCCTTGGCAACCACTGATATTTTTACTGTTTCCATAGTTTTGCTTTTTCCAGAAAGTCATATAATTGGAATTATACAGTCTGTAGCCTTTTCAGATTGGGTTTCTTTCACTTAGTAATATGCATTTAAGTTTCCTCCATGTCTTTTCATGGCTCGATAGCTCACTTCATTTTAGGAAATAATCTTCCATTGTCTGGTTGTACTACAGTTTATACATTCACCTACTGAAGCACATCTTGGTTGCTTCCAAGTTTTGGCAATTATGAATAGAGCTGCTATAAACATCTGTGTGCAGGTTTTTGTGTGAACGTAAGTTTTTACCTCCTTTGGGTAAATACCACGGAGTGTGATTGCTGGATAATATGGTAAGAACATGTTTACTTTTTTAAGAAACAGCCAAATTGTCTTCCAGAACAGCTATGCCATCTTGCATTCCCACCAGCAATGAGTGAGAGCTCCTGCTGCTCTTCATCCAGCATTTGGTGTTGCTAGTGTTCCAGATTTTGGCCATTCTAATAGGTGTGTAGCATTTTCCCATTGCTGTTTTAATTTGCAATTCCCTCATGACATCTGAACATCTTTATACATGCTTACTTGCCATCTGTATATCCTCTTTAGCGAGGTGTCTCTTAAGGTCTTTTGCCCATTTTTAAACTGGGTTGTTTATTTTCTTATTAGTGAGTTTTAAGAGTCCTTTGTATGTTTTGGATACAAGTCTTCTATCAGATGTGCCTTTTGCAAATATTTTCTCCTAGTCTGTGGCTTGTCTTCTCATTCTCTTGACACTCTTTCGTAGAACAGATGTTTTTAATTTTAAGAGGTTCAGCTTATCAATTGGCTCTTTCATGGATCATGCCTTTGGTGTTGTATTTCTAAACAGGCATCACCATATACAAGGTCTTCCAGGTTTTCTCCTAGACATCTTTAAAAAAATTTTTTTAATAAATGTTATTTTTTAGAACAGTTTGGATTTACAGAGAAATTGAAAAGAGAGTACAGAGTTCCCTTAAACCTCCTCATCCAGTTTCCCCAGTTATTAACAACTTATGTTAATATGGTACATTTGTCACAATTAAAAAAACTAGTATTGATATATTATTATTTACTAAAGTCCTTAATTTATTCAGATTTCCTTAGTTTTTCTAATGTCCTTTCTCTGTTCAGGATACCTACACTAAATTGTAATGTCTCCTTAGGCTCCTCTTGGCTATGATAGTTTCTCAGACTTCCCTTGTTTTTGGTGACTTTCAAGTTTTGAAGAGTACAGTCGAGTATTTTATAGAACATCCTTCAATTGGAATTTGTATAATTTTTTTGAGTGATTAGAATTGGGATTATTGGTTTGGAGGAAGAAGATCACAGAAGCAAAATGCCATTTTCATCATATCATATCAAGGGTATATAGTAGTAACATGACTTATCACTGCAGATGACCTTGATAACCTGGCTGAAGTAGTATTTGTTAAGTTTCTCTACTGTAAAGTTACCTTTTTTCTCTCTCTCTTTTTTAAAGATTTTATTTATTTATTTGAGAGAGAGAGAGAATGAGAGATAGAGAGCACGAGAGGGAAGAGGGTCAGAGGGAGAAGCAGACTCTCTGCTGAGTAGGGAGCCCGATGCGGGACTCGATCCCGGGACTCCAGGATCATGACCTGAGCCGAAGGCAGTCGCTTAACCAACTGAGCCACCCAAGCGCCCAAAGTTACTTTTTTCTCATTCATATTGTACTCGTTGGAAGGGGGTCACTATGAGCAGTCAACACTGAAGGAGTGGAGAATTATGCTCTATGCCCTTAAAGTGGGAATATTTACATAAATTATTTGGAATTCTTCTGCACAAGAGATTTTCTCCCCTATAATTTATTTCTCAGATTCTTTATTTTTATCTATATGGACTCATGGATATTTATTCCATACTTTGGGTTATCATCCAATACTATTTTATTTTGTTGTTTAATTTGTCTCAGCTTTGCACATTAGAAGTTCCTTCTGTTGGATCCTGCGGTCTTTGACATGCACTAACATGTGGTGTTTTAATTCTTTACTTTCTGACAAGACAAGATTCTTTAGGCTCATATTGGATATTTCTTTCCTTAGTCCTAGAATCAGTCATTTTTTTCAATCCCTGGTTCCTTTTGCTAGAGAATGGTATTAAAAACCAACATCTGGGTGTTAGGCATACAACAACCAGAACGTTGTTGCTGCTAGGTCATCTCAGCTGACAGAGGAAGGAAATATTATACTAACCCCTGTTTATACACATATCTCTAAATGTGGCATTGCATTTTAAACCGCCTTCTCATGTGAGCTGCCTAGGTGCTGAGCTGCATTCACGTACCCGGTCAACTCTGAAGATATACAACTTCTGTGTCTGTCCAGGGCCCACCAGCATTTACTTGAACCATGCCCTGCCACACTGCCATACACGACTCTTCCCCTACTTCAAACATCCATGGGGACTTTTAGTCTGGAGAAGAAAATATTTAGGAAGGATATAATAGCTGCATTTAAATACAGAAGAGGGGGAGTTTGGGGCTGCTCCAAAGGGCAGAACCAGCACCAACTGTGTAAGTTATATGGAAGACAGTTTGAAGTTAACATGAATAAAAAATATGTAAAAATCAGAACTTTGTTTTAAAAAGGAATGGGCTGGTCTTGAAAAAGCCATAAACTCTGTATAAATAGACAGGCTCAGAGAATGGGTCACCATAAGCTTGTCCTGGATATGATGACAGAGATTCTCCTCCTGGGCCATAGACTGGACTCACCGAGATATCTCCTAAGGCAAAAAAGTCTTAACCTATAGTAAGAGCTGCTTTCACAAAAATGGTCTTGTAATATAAACCCATGTGCATATAGCCCAAAAGATTAGGATTTTTTTAAATCAAGAAATGAATAAATAAGACTCCTGATTATTATACAAAAAGAACACATTTTTAGTAAGTTCCCCTTAGTTGTTAAATACAGAAGTGAAATATACTAAAGAACAGAAGAGGCTTGTTTTTATTGAATAAATGTGACTGAAGTAGAGGTGGATAGTATACACTTTAATCGTGAAGATTACAGCAAATATTTGAACCACTGCAATAACCTCATGTAGAGAAAAGATTCTGAGCTCTATTTTACATTTGCTGTATGCAGTGTGCTAGTTCACCTAATGAGAAGCTTCTGGGATAGGGTCCAAGAACATCAGGCAATTCTGAACACCTTTTTCAGAAATGCTGCCAGATTCTTTTGCTCTTTACCTCCCCCTTTCCTTAAAAATTATGCATATCAGAGCACGTGTGTACACCCACATTTGCACATGTGCGTGTGCACACTCACACACTTTCACTCTCCTTAAATAACTGTTAAAGGTCTAATCATGACACCAAGTTGTCATCAGCAACCCAGATGTTCCTACTCAGAGAAAGAATAACACACACCCCACAACTATCAGAAGATGAAAGAGCTTCCTAAGCTAAGCTTTCAATAAACACAGCCATGGGATCATGTGGAGGGTAACTGCATTTTACACACGCACCTATATTCTTATAAACTGTGCAGAATGAGATCAGCAGAATTTAAATGAATAAAAATGTATTTCTACTAACTCAATGAGAATGGCTGATTCATCTAATTTTCCTTCCTTCCTTCCTTCCTCCCTCCCTCCTTCCCTCCCTCCCTCCTTCCCTCCCTTCCTCTCTCTCTCTTTCTCTCTTTCTTTCTTTCAATGGCAAGGCAAATTTTTACTGCCTTGTGTTCACTCCTTCCCAGTATATTTTCTGGTGACAACAATCCCAGCTCAGTTCCACTCTCCCTCCCTCCAATTTCTGAGGTCTGTGGTTCACAATGGAGCTTGTGACTGAGAAGGACCAAGGAGCACCACCAGCATGTTGTGAAGAAGGAAGAAAAAACCTTATAAAGGAATTCATTTCTTTTATAAAATTATCTTCTATAAAATCTTAATTACAATAAACTTTTCATCTAAAAATGCTCACTCTGCTGGGGGGACAGCACAGTTTCTCTGCCATATTGAAGCCATAATGATTCAGCAGGTTCCTATTTTCCCATATTGGCAGGATTTCAAGTATATTTGCAAATTTCAAAATCAAAACACCAGGCAGTATGAATTTATGACACATTTTATTTTTATTAATAAAATTCTACGCATGACAATAATCAGCATTTTGTACAAATGCAGTGACATGGTTTTTAAAAAGTGTTGGAACAATTAAAATAGCTGAATACTTCTATGAATATAAAAAATGGAAAACCAATAGAGTAAAACTTTGCTCAGTTGAACCCAACTCATTTATAATTTATAAAAATCTCACAAATGCTGGTCTTGAGTTAGTAAGTCTTCTTGTCTTTTAAGACCACCAAATTAATAACTTTTAACAACAAATGATAAAAAAGAATGAAAATAATCATTGAAATAGAATGGCAGACACTCCCAGCTGCCAATTCTATAACCGGTTTCCCCTTCTTTCTTACTAACAGAATGTTTGGCATATTTGGGAGGCAAGGCTCCCAGCTCAGAAAGTACACTTCCCAGGCTGTAGGGGGGGGCTGAGTGACAATTTTGTCCAATGAGATGTAATGGGAAGGCACAAGGTGGCCTTCAGGGAGGGAAAATTCCAAGAAAGCTCTTTAAAAAAGCAAACTCAACTCTTCCCCCTCTGCTCTGTCTTTCCTCTAGTCTCTGCCTGGAAACAAGCACAATGTCAGAAACTACAGAAAGAACGGTAGGTCTAGGAGGATGACAGGCACCTAAGGAGGAAGGTGGGGGGTGAAGTCACAAGGGGCATGGGCCGATTCTGACATCCTGAGTTACTCTATAAGCTATGAAGTGGTTTCTTTAAGACTTCTTGTTACACAAAGGGGAAAACATGAATTTGCTTAAGCCACTCTTACTGAGGTTTCTACTACATGTTGCAAAACCTATTTTAACTGATAAAAATAATGTTGAGCACCCTTACGTAATTTAAAAATACTCACTTAAAAACAACTAATACACTCACCGCTGCCCATTTTTATTCTTAAAGCAGATCTCCTAAGGACCTCTACTCTGAAACACTGCTGGCTAAGTTTGAATAAATATGTGCTTCTGAAAGTAAGTTTTCTTTTTTTTTTAAAGATTTTATTTATTTATTTGACAGAGAAAGAGAGTGAGAGCAGGAACACAAGCAGGGGGAGTGGGAGAGGGAGAAGCAGGCTTCCCGCCAAGCAGGGAGCCCGATGTGGGGCTTGATCCCAGGACCCCGGGATCATGACCTGAGCCGAAGGCAGACGCTTAATGACTGAGCCACCCAGGTGCCCCTGAAAGTAAGTTTTCATTAAGAATAGTTTAAAATAAAAATCGTCCTTGTTTGGGGGATGATGTATATCAAAGCACTACAAAGTGTTAAAGTAAAGTGAAATAGTATTCTACGTCCCATTGGCTTCATTATTGAGCATTCCCATATGATGACACAATGCTAAACCCTAGGGAAACTGTGAGTAAACATACTCCAAAAACACTCATTAGAAAAAACAGAATGATTCTGTGAAAGAGAAAAATAGCAATTTGATGATAATTTTAAAGTGACGAGATGATTAAAAACTGGCCTAATATGAAGAGCTACACAGCATGGACACCAACAGGTACTTCTGAGAGGGTCTCAGTATCACCGTGTCAGGCCGTGGTGACAGAGGAATAGCTCTTGGTTTTAATGTCTAATTTTAGCTACTATATTTAGGTAGGTAGAATATATTGTAAATTTAGACAAAGTATCGTAACTGGCTAAATTAAATTAAAAAAAAGATTTTATTCATTCATTTGAGAGAGAGACAGAGAGAGCACAAGCAGGGGGAGTGGCAGAGGGAGAGGGAGAAGCAGGTTCCCCACTGAGTAAGGAGCCCAACATGGGGCTCGATCCCAGGACCTGGAGATCATGACCTGAGCATGACACTTAACCGACTGAGCGACCCAGGTGCCCCTAAATTAAATTTGTTGTTAAAGATGGTAAACACCAAAAACACTACAGAGATCAGAAATAATAACCTCTCCCCCCAAAAAACCCATGTGGTTCAGCTTCAACAATTAAACACTGGGTGAATATAATGAAGTAAGTGTCCCTAAAGCTTCTGCCATTATCCCAAGGTTGAGCTTCTGTCTCTGATGGGGATAAAGATTATTAGACTCAACAAAGGCTGTCAAGAGGAAACAGATGAAGGATAAATCTTTATGAGTGTGTTATTTGTATGTTAAAATCAAATGACTTGTCAGTCAACAGATATTCACTGATGATCACACACCTCAGCCTCTGATTGGAGAAGAAAAGGAAGCGAGGTGGGAAACAGGGTGGAGCTCCATGGGGCTTGTTCTAAGAGCCACAGCGTTGTCCATGTGTTAAATCAGCTAGAAGCTGCTATTCTCACTGGTTAGTGCGCAGTAGTAACAAATGGGGGGAATTCAGAAAAAAGAAAGCTGCCTGAGTCTCACACAAGAGTTCAGGTTTCAATTGTTCCAGGATCAGGCCCGGGTAAAAATACTGCAGGTTACTATATTGAGCAGTTAGGGTGGAGGTTCCCTGGGCTGGAATGAGAGCAGATGGGCCTTGAGCTGGACCTTGGGGATGGGTGGGACATGAGATCAGTGGGGGGAAGGAAGATATGAAAGGGATGGGGGAAGGAATAACCAAGGGCAAAAGACAGTGATGAACAGTGAAGACAGTATGTCAGAAAGTTACAGGAAATAAAAATTACATACACAAAGATGGGGTCCATTTAGAGACTTAAAAATAAAAAACAATGGTGGGAAATGGGAAACTATGGGTGAGGAACTGACCAGGTGACAATGACATGAGAGAAAGACCCGTATGGCAGGAGCCTACGGGATGAGTGCCAGCACAGAGAGAGAAGCAGGAAGAAGCTCAAGGCAGGTGCTGAAGTCCCAGGTGAAAGGATGGGGTGCAGGTTTGAGTGGGAGCACAACGGACACAGTGGGCAATCTCTGAGGGTGTGGAACTAAGATTTCTGGAGGATGCTGTGGGGTACCAAAGGGAAAGGGCAAGGACTAAGGTAGGAGGAAACACAGAAGTTGCTGCAGACAACTAAGGAAGAATGGACCAAAAATCCAGGTTGAGAGACCTTTGTGAAGAAAGAAAAAGAAACTGTACATCACAAGGCCCATGTCTCAGGGTGGAGGGGAGTGAATGAAGAGCTCACGCGGTATTTTAGGATGCAGCACAAGGTTGGGGGTTGAAGTGGAGCTGGTTTAGGACACGCATGGGATCTTTCAGCTCATTGAGAGGAAAAAAGGGATTGCTCTGCCCAATGTATTCAGGTGAAATAGAACTAAAATGAGAGTGAGGAATATAAAAGAATATTTTCCATGTGAAAACCTCCTTGCACTTTCGGGTAAAAGAGGATATCGAAGAAGGACCTTCTGCTCACGCTGCACATTTGTGACAGTGGAGTACGTGTAGAGGTAAAGTGGAATGATAGTGTATCTGGAGCTAGAGCAATCCCTGTCCTTGGAGATCCTTAAGCAGAAATAAACAGCAAAATCTTCCCAAGAAGGGGAAAGAGATTTCCACCACCAATCAGAGCAGGCGATCAATGCAGGGCCCAGCGTTATACATTATCAGAGGGGCAGGCTATTGTGGGTGCAAGAAATGACTAGAACCTTGGTGGCTCATTCTTAGTAGAGAGATGACTACTGAATCTCAGTTATGGGAACCATAGTCTTACTAGCAGCCTGATTCATTGGAGAACATGGCTCACTGAACTCCCCTACTCCAAAAGGCTTCCTTACGCTGTTCTGGGAGAACCTACCTATGGCTCCCATGGATGAGTTTTATGTGTACACTCATCTGGGCTGAAAGTGTACTGCCGGAAAGGAAACAAGGGACAGCTAGGAAGGGAAGCACATGTTGTGGAGAGTAAAGTGCCAAGGAAGAGATGTGGTCAGGTGGACAGGTGAAGTTTGAGGTATGTCTGGGACATCCATGTAGATACATCTGCAGGTGGCTGGAACTATGGGAACGAAATCCAGGAGAAGGGCCAAGTTGGACTTTTGCTTGGGAATCAGCTCACAGTGGGGGTGCCTGACCTTGGAGTAGGTGATTTCACTGAAGGTACGGGACATTGTCAGCCCTCAAACATTTGCTGAATGACTGGAAAAAGAAAAACAAGGCTGAAGAGCAGAGCCCTGGGGTACCATCTTATATGGGGTTAGAAAAGACTAAGAAAAGAGACAGAAAAGAAAAGTTCAGTAGGCAGGAATGCTGGAAAGTTCGATATCATGAAAGTAAAAGGAAAGAGATTCAGGGTGGTACCATTTTCACCTATTAGATTGATAAAGATTTTAAACAGAACTGCTCAGATTTTCTGGAGTGCAGTTGCTGGTGGGAATGCAAGCTTGAACAACTTCTGCACTGCAATTTTGCAACAGACATCAAAACCCCCTTCATATCAGGAATATTTTTTCTCAGGTTTATCAGTTAGAAATATATAAGAATGTGCACAAGGCTTAGCTACAAGATAGTTAACATTGGCGGCATACTCTAAAATTACTCCCAATCATCCCTACCTCCTGGTATTCACACCCTTGTATAATCTCCCCTGGAGTGTGGGCTGGCCTAGTGATTTGCTTCTAAGAAACAGAATGCAGCAAAGGTGATGGTATATCACTTTTTTGATTAGGCTACATAAGGTTATGACTTCCGTCTTGCTGGCAGACTCTCTCCCTGGCAAAGTAAATGCATGATATCCTTTTAACACATCAGGAGTAAAGAAGGATTCCTCTTCCTGGCTTTGCTGAAGCAAGTTGGCATGCTGGGGAGGCCCACATGGTAAGGAACTGAGAGTCACTTCCAGCTAACAATCAGCTAGGAGCTGAGGCCCTCAGTCCAACAGCCCTTGAGGAAGTGAATTCTGCAACAATCACACGAGCTTGGAAGTGCAAGTATCCCTGGCCAACACCTTAACCGTAGATTTGTGAGAGATCCTGAAGCAGAGGACTCAGCCAAGCCATGCCCAGATTCCTGACCTACAGAAACTGATTTGTGTTGTTCTAAGTCAGTAGGGATTTGGAACAACTTGCTATTCTGCAACAGATAACCAGTTTGGTAAATTACAATTCTACTTGTGATGATAAATAAATGGAAACAACCAAAATGGCCACTAGGGTAATGGTTAAACAAAAATAGTATATACGTATGATGTAATTTAAATTTATGTTCTAGATGAATAGAGATAAATATTCATAAAATTTGTCTGCAATGTATTAATTATAATATATATTTTAAAAGTTCAAAAAATTACACATCATATAAAACTATTATTTGGGATAAGTATGCTTTGTATATGTAAATCTAAAGGAATGAACAGAAAAATACACATCAAGGTGTTAATAGTAGTTATCACCTAATACTGGTTTATGGGTGCTTTTTGTTTTGTTTCTTCTGCTTATCTATACTTACAAATTGTTTAAAACGATTGTGTATTTCAATATAATAAAAAGCACAGTTAAATGCATAAGAGGAAAGGAGTAATAAGCAAAAAGGGATCATCAACAATAGAGCCCACCACAATAAATGAAGGAGGTCTCATTCATTCTTTTTACTGATTGCTTTCTATGTGCCAGGATGGAAACTGAGAAGAGTTACTTGTTTTGATTTGGCAAGGAAAAAGCAACTGGTTATCTGAGACAATGCAGTGTCACCTCTTCATCCATGGAAGAAGGGTGATTTGTTCCTACTTGCTGAAGTGCATTGGATAATATCCAATATAAGCAAGAAAGGGGAAGAATTTCAAATAATGTGGCAAAGACGTTTGCACTAAGTGTTGCAATTGGGTAGGAATCACTACATAGACAATATCTGAAATCTACACTTGGTGTCAAGAGTAAGACAATTGACATCACTTGGACAAAACTGAGTGATAACACAGTTACAAAACTGAGGGAGTCTAGGCAATGCAAATACAAATACACAAGAGGTACGCACACCACAGAGGAAGAGAAATGTATTATTGCTAAATAATTCTTAATATTGCTTTGGTGTATTTGGACTTTTGTGCTTGGACGACCTGTTTCTTTCAAATACAAGTAATATTAGGGCAGAAGCTTGAGTTTCTTCAATTCCATTAGCCTTATGAAGAAATATACCCATGTAGTAATAACTCACAGTTTGATTCTTATGGTGAAATTAAATAAGAAAGCTATCAGATCAAGTTGACTGTCCAAGAAAACTGCTGTTCCTCTTATAGTTCAACATTTCAAAGATCTTTCTTGGAAACAGCCCATAGAGAGCCAACAACCCAATATAAATATACTCTTCAGAAGAAAAGAACTCCTTGGGGCAGCAAGATATCACACTGAAAGAAACAAAAAAGTTATTTTAATTTCCTAACAATGTCTCACCTACTCCTGGGGAGAAAGTTATATAACATGAAACCAAAACGCCTAGATAAAGGCGATCAAACAGTAAAACTGCCAAGGTCTTTACAAACAAGTGCACAGTTAATTACAGATTCCGCTTCTGTTTGGACACACACAAAGCTGCGCCTGGGTACAAACCGACAAGTGGATGTGTAATTACCATTCTCAAGAAGTGAACCAGTGATGGTAGATATGTAAAATGATGAAAGTGAGGTGTAACTTGAGGCTTGGGGTTGGAGGAAAAACTTTAGCACTATCCTCCCTGTCTGGTCTCTATGGTCCAATGAGCAGAATTCCAAGGAATTTTTTCATGTAAGTTTATGAAAACAAAAGCGAAGAGCCAGAGTACATGGATGGATCATGAAGCCTTGCTTGGGGAGGGAAGTACACAGGGTGAATACAGAACTGAGCAAATCTGCATTCAAAACCTGGAAATGAAGTGACATATCTCATTTCCAGGTTGCAGAGAGAATCCAGACATGCGGGAATCTCTCCCCTTTCCCAACCCATCCCCCAGCCCAACACACAGAACTTCAGACGGGAAGCACCAGCACCTAAAAATGTGGAGACAATGAAAATGAATAACCTTGGGTTTCTGAATGGAACTTGCCTTTTCCATTTTGAAAAAATGCTGTTCACTCTGTTTAAATGGCACAGTATAAAAATGGGATTGTAACTTATAATTTTGAGATATAAAATGTGAAATATAAAACAAGGGGTTATAAACCAGCTAGAGACCAATTAAAATACACTGTCATTCAAAAACATTCCACCGAATGTAATAAAATGAGTGGGTGGTTGATTCTATTTTAATAACTGAAGGCTGCAGGAAGATTTTATTTCTTCAAACTATCAGCCAAATATACCCAGGACTGACTGGAACATGGAAAATACACTTCCACATTATGTTAAGCTATAAAGAGAAATAAATCCCTCAAAAGACAGCGTTGGAACAGTGTTCTGATTCATAGTAAGGCTCATTTGAGGTTAAATGATACTTTATCTTCAGTATTGTATAATAATATTGATACACAGTATTTGTGTAGTTAGTGTAATAATCATATTATGTCCAACATTATTCCACTATTTTATCATAAATACGAAATCAGCCAATGTTTCTCAATGAGGGTGTACTGACATTTGGGGCAGGAGAATTAGTCACTGTGCAGAAATATTTTGCACAACCAAAACTGTCCCCTAGACATTTCTAAATGCCTCTTATGGGTAGAATGGGGCTTGGGTTCTGGTGATGATACTAATCATCCATTGAAAGAAATTGATTTTGACTGCTATAAAACCTGTGTTCTTTAAATAGCATAACCATTTGCTTCTTTGAAAAATTGGTTCTTATTTAAAAAAACAAATAAAACCTGGAAATTATTAACATTCCAAGTTGTAGGAGGTTATCCAATAACACATATTAAAAGTTGCAAGAAAATAATTATAATAATGTCTTACGCTTGAGCATTAAATTAAGTCATAAATTGTTTTAGGATTGGATTTATCTTTTCATTATAGACCTGAACTCTAAGGTAAATGCTGAATTCTCCAGAGATAAGGCAATATTCGATGATGAATCCTAATGTTTCCTAACTATCCATTCTGGAAGAGAGTTTAAGAGCTCAATTGGTCCAAGTGCCTAAAACATCTATAAAAACAGATATCAAAATGGAGATTTTTGTTTACCAAGAGTATGCAGTCAATAGAGTAGAAAAAATACAAGTCTACTAACTGTTAGGGGATAGTTCTTTCCTCTAGTTTCCAGACTTTAGAATTTTAAGACCTCGAAATATTAAAAAAATTGGAACCTAACATGAAGTTACTCATGTTTTAAGTTGCCTACAGTTTAAATATTAAGAACAACCTTTCATCTATCACCATGTTTCCATAAAAGAAAAGGCATTTTAACACTGAAGATGTAGGAACTACACGAAACAAAAGGCTGTCCATTAGGCCGAAAACTTCATCATGGACCAATGTATATACGCTGTACTATACCACTTGATTTTTTGTGTTTTTGTAATTTTTGTTTTGGTTTGGTTTTTTACTAATTCCTCTTATTTCTGTCACCATTGCAGGCATCCAGCTAGTGACTACTAAGGCTTATGATTCTTCCTGTTAAAATGCTACTGGGATGTAACTATAAGTAACATGATCAAATGGTAAAAATCAAATATCTTACCACTGAAGCAGGCAAAGACTAGGTATATAAAACCTCACCCTTGATCACTAGACCAGTTGCCTGCTGTGGAGGTTTCAAGCTTGGGGAGCCACCTTGTCACTTAATAGAATTATCATTGCCTTTAAAGCTGCCATCCATGCTCCCCCCCCACCCCCCACTTCTGGCTTGTGATGCTGCAGCTCTGGGGAAGGTGGAGACCAAATGGAAGCAAGGAACTCCCTGTTCGCTGTGAAGACACAGCACTGCATTCCCAAGCCCACAATCTGGAACCAACACCAACTCAAATGCAGAGTCTTATTGGAATCATGGGGGACCCAGCCTTGATTTAACATGTCCTCTTAGAAAATTGCTTGGGAGTAATTTCAGTCAACTAAGAGAAATAAAGCCCCTGAGGGTCAAGGAAAGAACATTAAAATTAGATATCATCTTTCTCATTGTAGGATTATTAACTTTTTTCTTGTTGCTAAATTTGCTTAAAATTTGTTCATTTGTTTTTAGTGTCCAAAGGAAGAGGAATAAAACAAATATGAGTTGTTCTATCCATCAAATTAAGTATCCCTGATCTTAACTCTGACTATAGTAACCATGGCCTCCCCTCCCCCACCTAGAATGGCCAGATTTACATGAAACTATGCCTACTTTGATTTTTAATTTTTCTCCCTAACTCTAGGATTCTCACTGGGTTCCTGTGCTTCTGCACACAACAATGCACCACACTGGTTGCCCTGCTCATCCCCTAAGCTGCCACATGCTACCACCTCCCACCTTTGATCTTCTGCCATCATCAGTGTGGTCTTCAAACAGCATTGCTGCATTCTAACTGCAAAAACAAGTGCACTCCTTAGTGGAAAAATACCACATTCCAGCTTGGTGAAGCAGGTGGTGTGTTTCATAGGATGGAGCAGAAAGTAGCATCTCTTCCTCTCAAACAAGAAGGAAGACTATTAACACATCAGCAAATAAAGTCGGGCTCGATGAATTTTAAGTGCTGCCTTACAAATGAAAATGTGGCAAAATCTGAAAAATCAGCTTTTAGAAAGTGTTTAAGTCCATTATTCAAACTCAAACTCTTAGCTTTAAAGAAAAGCTGATTTCCCCAACTTTCAAATGATATGGATGGACCCGATGATTTTTAAGATGTTCATAATTCCTCCTGCTCTGTGAGATATAAAACCTGGCTTTGGCCCAACACAATGACCATCACACTCAGCTTGACCACAGCCCATATAGTGTAGACACCCAATATGTTTTGCAGGTATCATCTGGACAAAATAGCCTATTTTACTTCTAGCCCAGGTAGGCTGAAGAAAAGGCTTGTGTTTTTCCTTTATGTGGATAATTAGAATCAATAATTAAATTACTCAGAGTCTGGGAAATAAAGAAGCAACCAACATATTTGGACTTGAAGTTTCAGTCACAGGCTCAGAAAAACTCAGTGTTTTAAAATTTCTAGTCTGGGAAGATTTTTTTTTCCCCCTCATTAAGACTGGTTCTTCTGAAACCAAATAGGACATCTGGAGATTTGATAATATGGAGACAAGACACCCTAACCAAGAGCGAAAGCCATTCTCAAGCCACCAACTGATCTTTGCAAATGGAGGGACTTCTGCCTCATTTTGACTAGGGTTAATAAACAATAAGACTGACACTAAACAGAGTGGCATCCTTTATAGCAAATATCTTTGCCACTGGGTCACTTCTAGATGTGACACCTGCTACTCAGGGCCATGTTGTCCTCAGGCTGATACCATGTATACATAAATAAATCATTTCTCACTTTGTATAGTTTCATCACACATTGGAGGAATGACTGAAGCAGAAGCTCTGCGTCTTTGGTATGGATGCTGGAGCACACTTGCAAACTGGTGTGGTTTCACTTTTGAGATCAAAGGAAGCCAACAGCAGACTCGGTGAGCTCAGCTGGGCATGATTCCAAAGGAAATGCAAGCAGCATAATTCCAACATAATAATGTCTCCCTGTATTTACGAGGGTGGCAACAGAAGGAGTGACTCAATATAGAAAATTCTGAGCCCAGAAACATCACACATATCAGTGAAAAGCTGTGAAAACTTGTTCCTTAGTAGATGTGTTGACCTGGCCACTTGCTTGTCCAGAGGAGGCAGTAACCTTGTCTCTGGGTACCACATTCAGGTGGGTCTAGGGACTGCTGCTCTCCATCACTGCTAAGTGGAGTTGGCCATGATCTGATGAATGAAGCAGGAAGGCCCCACAGTCTGTAGTAATAGCTAAGAACTCATTTCATCAGATTCTTACAGAACACCTATTTGGTGAAGAAAAGGGTACTTTTTAAATAATGAAAAAGAAAGCTACTGCATGTTATATAGGATAGGCCTTGCGACAGCATACCACAACTGTTACTTCTAAGTGGACATCCAATAAACTTCTTAGTGGTTATCCAATAACTGACCCCCCCCCAAAAAAAGTTAGCCAGCAGACAATGAACCAACATTCTTCGAGTAGCAAATGTGGGCAATACATACGCCAGCTTAGCTTCTTTATGACTATACCAGATCTGCTTCATGTATTTTTCATTTGTTTGCATAGAAAATAGTCAAAATATAAAAACATAAATGTAAATATATAGTACACCATCATCCGATTCCTTGATGAGAGGAATGACCTGTGTTTTCACATCCATTACTGTGGTTACAAAAATACTGAAATTTGATATAGTAATATAATAAGCAAACTAACATTGTGTAAACATGAGTTGAACATTTCAAGAGCACAAAACGGGCATTTACTTCCTCTTAACCTCAGCAGATTGTTGAATCTTCCTAGTCTTGAAGAAGGCAATACAGTTCTAAATCTTCTTGGTTTTCGCCATCCAGCCTGATGGTATCTAAGGGAAGCACAGGTACCTCCATTGGCTTTGGACAGTGTTGCGAGCAGGGAAACTCCCCAGCTAGGTGGAGAGAAAGTGGATATGGCCAGAAAGGCAGGCTCCCATGGGGAAGGAAGACATGCCATGCCTGGCCCTGGACACTCGGAGAAGATCAAGGGACCTCCTGTGATCAGCAAGCAGTAAAACACCCAAGTTCCTCCCTCCTAATTACTAGTTCTGTTTTCTTTTCTTTCTTTTTTTTTAGGATTTTATTTATTTATTTGACAGAAAGAGACACAGTGAGAGAAGGAACACAAGCAGGGGGAGTGGGAGAGGGAGGAGCAGGCTTCCCAAGGAGCAGGGAGCCTGATGCGGGGCTCGATCCCAGGACCCCGGGATCATGACCTGAGATGAAGGCAGACGCTTAACGACTGAGCCACCCAGGCGCCCCCAGTTCTGTTTCCTAAGATATTTTATCTTCAATATAGGAACACACTCTTCAAGAACTCTTTTTTTTTTTAATTTTTTTATTGTTATGTTAATCACCATATATTACATCATTAGTTTTTGATGCAGTGTCTTCAAGAACTCTTATTGTTTGAACTTACTTTCTTCCCAAAGTGATCTGCAACTGAGAGTGAAATACTTTTTTTTTTAAGTTGAGAATTTTACTTTATTTTGTTTAAATTGCCTACAGAGAAAGGGTCAGTTGTTAACCAAATGAGAACATGGACTGCAGAGTTAACATACTGGTGATGAATCACAAAATGCATTTCTTTTCAGATGTGTAGCCATGTTTTCCTGCAACTCCACTGTTAATTTTCAAGTTGTATCATTATCTGTGGATATGAGGGACATACGACTGCACTATTTATGTGTTAAGAATGGCTCAAAAGGGACACTTGTTAGCCTTGAAAGATAAACATGTGGGGGAACCCAATTCTTAAAAAATACATAGCTTTCAATGGGGGTAACACTCCCTGGTAAAGGTGAGAGGCTCAACATGAGCTGAATGCCGGGTTGCTCATGTGTCCACCCCTCCTTGTAAACGTGCAGCTGTCTGGCACTTTCAGCAGTGCTACTTCTGTATGATCCTTAACAGTACCTGCTCAGTATTTGTAAAATTACATTTCATGTGCAAAGAACTGAGGTGATATTTTGAAAACCACATGGTTAATGTATTGGCCAACTGTGGTTAGAGAGCACAGTTCTTCCAAAAACAGTTCACGGCTTCCAGTATTTAATGTTCAGCGCTGGGTTTTATTTAGTGGCCTTTAAAGAACTTGATAAAGTCTGGTCACATCCAAGTAACATGAAAGATTACAGCTATCCTGGTATAATCAATCCCAAGGGATAAAAATGTATGTTTCTACCACAATTTGATGAAATCTCACACTCTGTAGATGAAAGCCCCACTTTGTGCACTTTGTAGTACATGGCGGCAAATGGGTGGTAGAAAATAGCAGGTGACCTTATGAGATGTTATTCTTAGAAAGGGGCAGCAAAATTAGGCAAATCTATTACATGGCTGCATACTATCTTTGGGGTTGATTTAGGAAAGCTGAGTTTATGCAGTCCATTGAAGAAGCGAATGTTTGCCAAATCCAGTCAAAACAAATCCTGAGTGAGGAAGAGCAATCAGAATCTTTTCATCATTTAGGGATTAAGCTGTGCAAGTAAAGCTTGTCTTAAGAAAAGCCAATGTGAAATGAAAATCAAGATGTAGAGAAGTGGTATTTACTTTAAAACAAAATATCTTAAAATAGCCAGCACTTGCAGTACATTTACTTACATTATGATTATGATTTGACTACTTAAGTTGGTCTATATACCATTCTTCATGAATACAGGTATTGTGCACTGGAAGTGTTCACAGTCTGTAGGCCTCTGTTACAGTTGCATTAAGAGTCACCATGTCTGCAAAAACGCACCTATTTCCCTCTACCCACATCTAGTTTCTTTCACATGACTTCTGAATTATTTTTTTGAATAGCATCACCAACCACTTTCTCCCTGAAGATGTCCAAGCCAGAATTTCCGAGTACCCTTTCATCTTTATGAAGCTCCCCGTCTGCTTTACTCCCCCACAAATTCTGTAGTCTACACCCCACACTCTCTTGAACATAGTAGCCTTCTTGCCCGATGCTTCTGTCCTGCTTCAAGGTTTCATGATGGTCTCTCTGATTCTACCCCTGCCTCCTAATTATTCTTTCTGCCTTCAGTGTCAAAACATGTATGTATTTCCTCCCTGACTCTTCCCCATAGCATACCAGATGACTGTTTTGAAATGTCAGTCTAAAGTGTCACTGGAATAGCTCTCCATCACCTAACAGATAAAAATCACATTCCAAAAAGTATTTCAGGTTAAGCCTAACTGTCCAGGCTTAGCCCTTAACACTTCTCCACCCAGAACTTAATTTGTAGGAGGAAAAAAAAAGTTAATATTTAAAAAGACAATCTGGTAACAGTTTAAGCCAGTAACAAAGTAAACCGCTTGTACTTGGGAGTCTTGAAAAGGTTTTGATATATTTTTTGCATTTCCTAGTTTACAAGTAGTATATATTAACTGTTTTGTTATTGTATCAAAAAGCATAAGCAAATGTATTGAGGATGGTAACCCAGGGCTGAGCCTCAAGTACCTTGACTTGGCATGCCTGTACTGTTCTCACGGTTGCTGCCATAGGGAATGGCAGGGTACATCGGCTAATAACTGAAGAGGCACTTGCAAACTGTGGTAATGCAGCAGCCTTTATGTTTTCAAAGACCCAGGTCTGTCACGATACCAGTCTAACCTTTCTTTGACTTAGATGGATTTCAAACATCTTCATAATACTACTTGTAAAGACATCAGTTATTCATGACTGGGAGTCATTCTCCCTTTAGAAGACATTCTGGAATCATGCTGCAGATTTTTCACAGCTAAATGTTCCCTGGCCCATAGATGCTGAATTGTCCTTTCCTTACTGGGATGCTCCTTCCTCCTCCATGACCCTTAAGAAATACTGGCATAGGAAGCCACCGTTCCACCTTTATCAGTGTGAGTGAGGAGTTCTCTTCATGTGTGTTTGGGTAGAAAAAAGAGAGAAAGCACTGTCTCAGACATAAATGATAAGCTGGGCTGAAACGTATAATCACGAGATGTTTTATTCTAAGGCTGCACTGTCTGATGCAGGTGCCACTAGCCACACGAGACTATCAGTCACTCAAAATGCGCCAAACAGTAGACCTTCCAAATTGATATTTGGATATCAACCTACAGTCCAAATTGAGATGTTCTGTAAGAGTAAAATATACACCGGACTTGGAAGACTTAGTATGTGAGAAAAGAATGTACAATATCTCACTAATAACTTTTTATATTGATTACATGAAACAATGATATTTGGGATATGCTGAGTTAAATAATACAGTATTAAAATTATTTTCTTTTTCCTGTTTTTAATGTAGCTATTAGATATTTTTAAATTATATATTTAGCTCACGTGAAGTTTCTATTGGACAGTGCTGCTCAAACATGGTTCTTTTTATTTTATTTTTATTCATTTTATTTTTAAGTTTTAATTTTAATTCCAGTGTAGCTAACATACAAGTCGTTATATTGGTTTCGGGTATACAACATAGTGATTCAGCAATTCATACATCACCCAGTGCTCATCATGACAAGTGAACTCCTTCATCCCCATCACCTATTTCACCCATCCTCCGACCCACCTCCCCTCTGAGAACCATCAGTTTGTTCTCTACAGTTAGGAGTCTGTTTCTTGGTTTGTCCCTCTCTCTTTTTCCCCTTGATCCTTTAATTTGCTTCTTAAATTCCACATATGAGTGAAATCATATGGTATTTGTCTTTCTTTGACTGACTTATTTCGCTTAGCATGATACTCTGTAGCTCCATCCATGTCATTGCAAATGGCAAGATTTCATTCCTTTTTATGGCCAAATAATATTCTGTTATGTATATACACCACATCTTCTTATCCATTCATCTACTGATGGACATTTGGGCTGTTTCCATAATTTGGCTGTTGTAAATAATGCTGCAATAAACATAGGGGTGCATGTATCCCTTTGGATAAGTGTTTTTGTATTTTTTGGGGGGTAAATACCCAGAAGTGCAATTACTGGATCGTAGGGTGATTCTATTATAGCTTTTTAAGGAAGGTCTACTGTTTTCCAGGGTGGGGCTGCACCAGTCTGCATTCCCACCAACAGGGCGAGAGGGCTCCTTTTTCTCCACATTCTTGCCAACATTTGTTGTTTCTTGTGTTTTTGATTTTAGCCATTCTGACAGGTGTGAGGTTATATCTTATTGTAGTCTTGTTTTTCCCCAATGATGAGTGATGTTGAAAATCTTTTCACGTGTCTGTTGGCCATCTGTATGTCTTCTCTGGAGAAGTGTCTCTTCATGTCTTCTGCCCAATTTTTAGTTACATTATTTGTTTTTTGGGTGTTTTTTGGCTGAGTTATATCAGGTGTTTATATATTTTGGATACTAACCCTTTATTGGATAAGTCATTTGCAAATATCTTCCCCCATTCCACAGGTTGCTTTTGAGTTTTGTTGATTGTTTCCCTTCATTGGGCAGAAGCTTTTTATTTTGATGTAGTCTCAGTAGTTTAATTTTGCTTTTATTTCCTCTGCTTCAGGAGACCTATCTAGAAAAATGTTGCTATGACCAATTTCACAGACATTTCTGCTTATGCTCTCTTCTAGGAATTGTATGGTTTCAGATCTCACATTTAGGTCTTTAATCCATTTTGAGTTTATTTTTGTGTACGGTGTAAAAAAAAAAGTGGTCCAGTTTCATTCTTTTGCATTTAGCTGTCTAGTTTTCCCAACACCATTTGATGAAGAGACAGTCTTTTTCCCGTTGGATAGTCTTTTCTGCTTTTCAAGATTAATTGACCAAATAATTGTCTGTTCATTGGGTTTTTTATTCTGTTCCATTGATCTATGTGTCTATGTGCCAGTACCATACTGTTTTTTAAAAATATGTTCTTAAAAAAGTTTTAATTTAAATTCCAGTTAATATACAGTGTAATATCAGTTTCTGGTGTACGATATAGTGATTCAACACTCCCATACATCACCCGATGCTCATCACAAGTGCCTCCCTTAATCTCTCATCACTTATCTAACCCATCTCTCTACCCACCTCTCTTCTGGTAACCATCAGTTTGTTCTGTATATTTAAGACTCTGTTTCTTGGTTTGCCTCTCTCCCTCTCTCTTTTTTCCCTTTGCTTGTTTTGTTTCTTAGATTCCACATATGAGTGAAATCATACAGTACCATACTGTTTTGATCACTACAGCTTTGTAATATAACTTGAAGTCCAGAATTGTGATGCCTCCAGCTTTGCTTTACTTTTTCAAAATTGCTTTGGCTATTTGGGGGTCTTTTGTGGTTCCATATAAATTTTAGGATTGTTCTAGTTCTGTGAAAAATGCTATTGGTATTTGGATAGAGATTACATTAAATCTGTACATTGCTTTGGGTAGCACAGACATTTTAACATTTGTTCTTCCAATCCATGAGCATGAAATGTCTTTCCATTTCTTTGTGTCATCTTCAGTTTCTTTCATCAAAGTTTTATAGTTTTCAGAGTATAGATCTTTCACCTCTTAGGTTTATTCCTAGGTATCTTCTTATTTTTGGTGCAATTGTAAATGGGATTGTTGTCTTAATTTCTCTTTCTGCTGCTTCATTATTAGTGTATAGAAATGCAACAAATTTCTGCACATTAATTCTGTATCCTGAGACTTTACTGAATTCACTTATCAGCTTTAGTAGTTTTTTAGTGGGGTCTTGTGGGTTTTCTTTATATAGTATTATGTCATCTGCAAATAGTGAAAGTTTGACTTCCTCCTTCCATTTGGATGCCTTTTATTTGTTGCTGTCTGATTGCTGTGGCTAGGACTTCCAGTACTATGTTGAGTAAAAGTGGTGAGAGTGAACATCCTTATCTTGTTCCTGACCTTAGGGAGAAAGCTCTCAGTTTTTCCCCCTGGAATATGATGTTTGCTATAGGTTTTTCATATATGGCCTTTATTATGTTGAAGTATGTTCCCTCTAAGCGTACCTTGTTGAGGGCTTTTATCATGGATGGATGTTGTACTTTGTCAAATGTTTTTTCTGCATCTATTGAAGTGATCATACGGTTTTTATCCTTTCTCTTACTGATGTGATGTATCATGTTGATTGATTTAAGTGTACTGAACCACTCTTGCCTCCAGGGAATAAGTCCTACTTGATCGTGGTAATTGACTTTTTTTAATGTATTGTTGGATTCGGTTTGCTAGTATTTTCAAATGTGATTCTTTTTAAATAATCATGACCAACATCCTATTTCCTTATTGTTTGCCTTTCTGTGATAAAAGTAGAATACAGAATCTATATTGGCAGAAGGAGGTGGAGAGTGAGAGGGAGTAGGAATCCAGTGATTTCTACTACATGTGTAAATTTTGAACAGGTGTAGGGAGGAAAGATGTTACATAAAATCTAAACATAAACCAATTGTGCAGAGGCAACTTATGGCACTGGTAGTATGAAAGCAGAATAATGACACACCTAAGCATTTTGGAACATTCCCATATGCCCAGCCTGTGCAACAAAGCCAGTGGCCCACCTAGCACAGTAGGTGCTCCTGGTCCCCTGAACTCTCAGTTGTCAAATCTCCATTTTGTTGCCGGAAATGGTATACATTTATTCATTACCCAAGGACTCTTTGGAAGTGATGTCTACAATGCCTGAACATCATATGTTTAGTATATTACATCATAACTACCCAATGGATCCAGAGAATATATTCTTCATTAATAGCAAAATGACACAAATTACTAATTCTTTTAAAAATTCATAGTAATGACCAAAATCCAAAATTCACAATGCAATTCTAAATAGGTGGCATATTCTAATTTGGCACTACTGTGTGCTTATAATAAAGGGATATACCACACAATTGTTGGAAATTGATTAATTTTAAATGTCATATTTAAGGTCAACACAAATATGTATATAAAGTTTTCTTTCAAACACACATGCATACACACATACACACACACACACAACCTGAGCCAAATGTATATCACAAAACACAAGCTTTCCTAAGCTATAAATACGAATATAAAGATAACATCAGTCAATGTTATCAGTGTTAGTACAGGAAAGAGGACTGCTGGTAAACCAGCAGTTTTAGGTTTACCGTCTTACCTTACTAATTTCCTTCAGATTTTGGTAGGATATTTGGAGAGTAGAATTGCAGCATATATGCATTTAAATTACAAAAATTCAACTTAAACTCTAGGCACTTGGCAGGAAAAGAGAGCTACTTAAAAAAACAAACAAACAAACAAAAACAAACAAAAAACCCCACAACAGAAATTCCTCCTCATTCCATTGAATGAAATTTTGTCCCAGAATAAGAAGAGTGAGAAGAATGGTCTCTTTTTCAATCTGTTTTAGATCCCAAGTCTTTCATGGTGGGTTCTGGTCTCACAGGTGTTTGAAGATACTCTAAAGAATAATTTTGTCTCGACTTAATCTTGACTTATTTGTTGACTTTAGAATCTGAATCCCTGGCAAGATTGTGTGCTGATGGCATAATGTGTTTCACTAAATCATAATATCAATTATATTGGTTCCTAGCATTTTCCTGTCTCCATCCCTCTAGTTGCATGATTATACTTAAGTTTCAGAAACATCATTCTGGCTGCTGCATAGCACAGAGACTGGAGCAAGAAAACTGGAACAACAGTTACTCGCTGACCTGAATTACTAAAATGATGGGAAGGGACAGAAATGGATAAAGGTTTCCTGGAAAAGATGGTCTTTAGAGTTATGGAGATTGCTTCAGTTCTGGATTAGTGTTTCTCCATCACAGGAAGGTATGTTTAGAGTCCCCTGCCAATATATTTTTTAAGTTTTTATTTAAATTCCAGTTAGTTAATGTACAGTGTAATATTAGTTTCAGGTGTACAATTCACACCTGATTCAACACTTCCATACATCACCCGGTGCTCATCACAAGTGCACTCCTTAATCCCCATCACCTATTTAACCTATCCTCCCACCAATATATTTAAAAAAATATATATGTTCAAGAAGATAAGCTTAAACTGAACTTTTAACCTTTTCACTTTTTTCAGTAGTTTCATATTAGCTACAGAGTTTGTGACCTAAAAAGGTTTTAACACGTTTCATTAAACATTTGCTCCAGGAACTGCTATGCTTCTAGAGATTCAGAAGTAATGTTTGCAATCTTGTCTATGTCTCACTTAATTCCAAATTTGACACAGGGATCTTTTCTATAACACAAAGCAGAAACTGTAGACAACCCCACTGAAAACACTAGCCAAATTAGTTCACAATTTCCCATTGTACATGTAGGATATTGCTTTTAGCTTGGGTCATTTCCCAACTGTGAACTCAAAGGTTAATGCATTTCTGAAGTTCCTTCTAGACTAGACAATTCCCAGAATGGCATCTTACAAGGAGAAGATGATTTTATCTTTTCCAGCATGTGACAAATATGACATCATTGTATTTTAAAAACCCCACAAAACAAACAGTACCTTATGGTTCATTTTTTTCCAACAGCAAACTAACAATCTGGAGTATTCTAATAAACTGCTGTTAGGTCTAGGAATATTTTTGGCCAAATTTCTCTTTTTTCTTTGTTACAACTGGTTCGCTAATAGATTTCTTTAGCTTTAGAGTTATAATTAGAAGACAGTTACTACTTTGCATAATCAAATTGTAATTGCTGTTTGGGTGAAATCCAACCAATTTAAGCATCAGCACTTCTAAAAAAAAAAACAATGTCTGGCAAAAAGAGAATAACAAATGCCATGCTCTAATGATATAGGTTATCTAATAACATTTGCCTAACTGTTGAGGTTTTTTTAGAGGCTAGATAACAAGTGAGATTAGAATTATCAATGTATTTAGGGCATCACATTTGTAAGTGATAATAAATGATTGTTTGCTGATAAACACTAATGGTGGTAATAAAGAACAAAAAATTCACTTGGGGTCAGAAACCAAGCCATCTTAGGTCTGTCCTTTGTTAAATGTGTGCTCCTGGGTAATCACTTAACATTTCTGAGTCTATCTACACATTTGTAAAATGGGATTTATGATACCTTACTATGACAGACATCTGCCAATTTTTTGGATGCCCAGTGCCTTCCTGTGTCTGAGGAATTTCCAAGCACACACAGCTCTCACTTTAGAAGTCAAAAAGCCCAGTTGCAAGCTCTGGTTCTGTAGAATGAATGAACATAACCATGTTTCTGGCTGTCCACTCTCTTGTCCACTTTCTAACCTGGTTCTCCAGCCTTTCCAGAACTGTCAGTCTTTCAAAACAACAACAACAACAACAACAAAACCTCCATCCTTTGTTAAATCAGCCATTCATTTTCTGTTCCTTACAACCAAGAAGCCTCACTTCTCCTTCAAAAATATATCGCAAATCTGTCCACTTCTCTTCATCTGAACTGTCACCCCACTAGTCCAAATGTCCATGATATCTTTTCTGCACTAATGCAATAGCTTCTCGACTGGCTTCCCTGTGTCCATTCTTGCCCTCTTCTAACCTGATCTATGTGTAACAGGTAGAGTGATCATTCCTAAACACAAAAGGAATCATATCATTCTTCTCCATAAACTCCTTCTCACTGACCTAACTGTATAATTTAAAGATTTTTTAATACAATCCAACATAGCTCCATATGATTCAGCTTCTTCAGATTCTGTCCACCTCTCCAACCTCATCTCTTGCCACGTTCCCCCAGGCTCTGTGCTCCAGCCACACCAGCCCTTCTTTCTCATCTTGGGGCTTTCCTGCATGCTCTCCTCTACCTGGAATACTTTCCTCCCCACTCAGTCTGGTTCTTTCTCAGCCTTCAGGTGTCAGCTAAAGGGTACTTTCCTTAAAGAGACCTTTCTTTATGCCTCAGCCTACAATAAGTGTTTCTGTTTATGGTCCTCATAATTTCCTGTACATTCCATTTATTAAAATTATTAGCTTTTATAATTATGTGTTTATTTGTATATTATTTGTTTAGAATCTCTCTTAAATTCTATGAGAGTGGGAAATATGTCTAACTTATTTTACCCTATATTCCAGTATCTGGTACATAAATCCACTTAGTAATAAATATGTTGAATAAATTAAAGAATGAAATGGTCTTCTGGTGACTTAGCACTAATAGACATTTTACCAGGTCACTCTTATTCATATCATCTTCTTGGTCTTACTGGAACTGAACAACATGGCACTATTGATTCTCACCAGAAGTATATATATGTATATATACTTTTACATTCATGTTAATAGATGCCATCCACAAACTATTAGCAAGGTATACAACTAGCTTATTGTTGGTTATAAGCTAGTTAATAAGAGTTAGAGTCAGAAAAACATGGTTAAACTTTTAGCGAGTCTATAATGAAAATGCTGTATCTGTGAGTGTTCTAACAATGGTAAGCAAGAAACTTTTTTTCTTTTTCTTTTTTTTTTAAAGATTTTATTTATTTATTTGACAGAGAGAGAGAGAGAAGAGCAGGGGGAGAGGGAGGAACAGGCTCTCCACAGAGCAGAGAGCTCAATGCAGGACTCGATCCCAGGACCCTGAGATCATGACTTGAGCTGAAGGCAGACGCTTAACCAGCTGAGCCATCCAGGCGCCCCAAGAAACTTTTTTTCTAAATATTCACAGTGAGACCCTTAGAAACAGGAAGGAAGAAAAGAAAACAGGTTACCTTTCATCTTATTTTTCTTGATCCTATCCTAAATGGATCCACAATTGCTTATGGTGAGCCAATAACCTCGGAAACCTACAAGCAACCAGTAAAATTTCTTTTTAAAGTTGTGAGGTGGCAGCTATTGTTTTTGACTGTTCCAAAGATTTCCTTCCTTTTTGCATGAGAACAAGGATAGGCACATGATGCAAGCTGGTCACAGACTCTATCCCCTGGCTATAGTGATGGGTTCAGTAATGGATGGCACTGACAAAAGCTGGGATAATCAGAGTCCTTACTAAAAAAAAAATATATATATATATATATATATTTTTTTTTTTTGTGAACATAAAGGGGAAGATAATCTCTTGCATCTGGGCTCACTGTGAACCTCTTGCCTCTGGGCAAGTGTTAGATGGTACTTCTTCTGTTTATCTTCTCTACCAGGTAGAGAAAGCCATTGGTAATGCAGAGAAAATAGGGGGCAGGCAAAGAGAGAGACTCAAAGATATCACTATGTAGATAAACATAATTTTTGTTTAAAAATTTTTAAATGATAATTGATTATACTACCAAACTTTAAAGAAGAAGTAATACCAATTATTTATAAATTCTTCAAAAAATATAAGAGTAGGGAACACTTCACCACTCATTCTCCAAGGCCAATATTATTCTGATAATAAAACCAGATAAAGACATCACAAGAAAGAAAACTACAGATCAGTATTGCCTATGAACATAGATGCGAAATCCTCCACAAAATACTAGCAAACCAAATCAGGCAATATACAGGAAGGATTATACCCTATGACACTTATCCTAAGAATGCAAGATTGGTTTAATTTCTGAAAATCAATTACTATAAAATGTAGAACATAAGAAAGGACAAACATTATGTGATCATTTCAATAGATATAGAAAAAGCATTTGACAAAATTCAATACTCTTTCATTAGAAAACACTCAACATGTTAACTGGGAATGGAAGGGAAATTTCTCAACCTGATGAAAGGCGTCTACCAAAAATTCACAGCTAAAATCATTGTTAATGCAAAAGACTGAATGCTTCTCTTTAAGATCAAGAACAAGATAAGATGTCCACTTATATTCCACATTGTCCTGGAGGTTCTACTGAGGGCAATTAGGCAAGAAAAAGAAATAAAAGGCATCCAGATTGAAGAGGGAGAAGTAAAACTATCTATATTTACAGACGACATGATCTTCTATATATAAAGTCCTAAGGAATCCACAAAAACTGTTCAAACTAATAAATGAATTCTGTGAGGTTGCAGGATACAAGATTAATATGCAAAAATAGGTTTTATTTCTATTCACTAGCAATGAACAATCTCAAAATAAAATTAAGAAAATGATTTCTTTTACAATAGCAACAAAAAAATAAAATACTTAAGAATAAGTTTTTAAAAAGAAGTGAAGAGAGTCCAAGATGGCAGAGGAGTAGGAGACCTTAGTTTTGTCTGGTCCCTGGAATTCAGCTAGATAGCTATCAAATCATTCTGAACACCTGCGAATTCAACTGGAGATCTAAGAAAAGAATAGCTGCAACTCTACAAATAGAAAAGCGACCACTTTCTGCAAGGTAGGAGGTGTGGAGAAGTAGATCCGAGGCGATATATGGGAAGACAGACCACGGGGGAGGGAGCCTCAATAAGCCAGTACCAGAAAGTGATATAGTAGCAAAGGGCAAAATCAGAACTTTTATAAGTCTACTCTGTGAAGGACGACCTTGCCTGAAAGGTGCTCAGGTGGTGAAATGGGGTGGAGTGCTAGGTGGGATAGTGTGGTCTCAGGATCCTTGGGGTTACAGGAAGACCAAGGGTGCCTGAGTACAGCCAGGGCTCCCAGGCATCAGAGCGGGGAAGCCAGCTGCAATCAATGAGCCCAGGAGTGGGCTCTCAGCTTGGGGAATGCCATAAACTGTGAACTGTGGCACTGTGGGTGACCGCTCTCTGGACCCAACAAACAACAGAACCAGCGAGAACCCCCTTCCTCCCCTGGAGTGTGCCACAGGAGTCTGCGGGGTTTGGAGACGCTAAACGGGGTCTTGTGCCTGAGATAGAAACACTTGTTCACAGGCTGGGTGAGCACGGAGTGCAGAAGGAGACCAGGGAGACAGGAGTGATTGACTACTTTTCTCTGAGGGCACACTGAGGAGTGGGGCACCAAGCTTTTGGCTGTGGGGCCAGAGATTGGGAGGCTGCCATTTTTATTCTCATCCTCTAAAGGTACATGGAAAGCCTTCAGGGAACAAAAGCACATAGAGCAAACTGGATCAGATTACTTAGCCTGGCCCCCTGCCAAGGGCAGTGCAATTCCACCTCGGTCCAAGACACTTGAGAATCAAAGCAACAAACCCTTCCCCCAGAGGATCAGCAAGAACATCCATCCAAGACCAAGTTTACTGATCAATGAGAACAGCAAAACCCCAGCACTAGGGGAATATAGCACATAGAATTTCTGGCTTTTTCCACATGATTCTTTAGTGTTTCAACTTTAACTTTTTTTTTAACTTTTTTCTTTCCTTTTTCAACTAATTTCTTATTTTGTCAACTATTTTTTAAAATCTTTCTTAATTTTAATTTTTTCAGTTACATTCTATCCCTTCATTGTATTTAATTTTATTTTTGTATATATATAAGTTTTTCTTTCCTTACAATTTTGGGATGCAGTTTTTTCTAACAGACCAAAATACACCAAAAATCTACTGTATGACTCTGTTTTATTCATCTGTCTGATCATATTTCTCTTTTTTGTTTGTTTTTTTCTCCTTCCTTTTTTTGTTTTGTTTTGTTAAAGTCTTTTTTAATTTTCATCTTTACAATTGTTTTCTATCCTTTCAATGTATTTAATTTTATTTTTGGATATATAAGTTTTTTCTTTCTTTCCAATTTTGAGATGTAGTTTCTTCTAACAAACTTAGCAAAATACACTCAGGAGATAGTGTATTGCTCTGTTCTGTTCACCTGTCTGTTTCCCTTCCTTTTGTTGTTGTTGTTTTCTCCTTTGTTTTTTCTTGTCTTTTAATTTTCATTTTTACAGTTACATTCTATCCTTTCATTGTATTTAATTTTATTTTTGTACATATATAAATTTTTCTTTCTTTACAACTTCGGGATCTAGTTTTATAAAAAACAGACCAACATACACACAGAATCCAGTGTATTGCTCTATTCTGTTCACCTGTCTGATTATATTCTTTTTTAAATTTTTTTATTTTCTTATTTTTTTAATTTTTGGTTTTGGGTCCTTTCTGATTGGTTAGTGTATATTACTTTGGGGTCATTGTTCTCATTTTAGGATTTTGTTCTCTCATTCATCTACTCTTCTCTGGACAGAATGACAGGACAGAAAAACTCACCTCAAAAAAGAGAACAAGAGGCAGTATTGACTGCCAGGGACCTAATCAGTATGGACATAAGTATGATGTCAGAACTAGAGTTCAGAATAATGATTATAAAGATACTAGCTGGGCTTGAAAAATAGCATAGAAGACACTAGAGAATCCCTTTCTGGAGAAATAAAAGAATTAAAATCTAACCACATCGAAATCAAAAAGGCTATTAATAGGATGCAATAAAAAAATGGAGGCTCTACTGCTAGGATAATGAGGCAGATGAGAGAATTAGTGATACAGAAGACCAAATGATGGAGAATAAAGAAGCTGAGAAAAAGAGAGATAAACAACTACTGGATCACAAGGGAAGAATTCGAGAGGAAAGTGATACCTTAAAGGGAAACAATATTAGAATAATTGGGATCCCAGAAGAAGAGGAAAGAGAGAGAGGGGCAGAAGGAATATTGGAGCATATTATAGCAGAGAACTTCCCCAATCTGGGGAAGGAAACAGGCATCAAAATCCAGGGGGCACAGAGAACCCCCCTCAAAATCAATATAAATAGGTCAACAACCTGACATATAATAGTGAAACTTGCAAATCTCAGAGACAAAGAGAAAATCCTGAAAGCAGCTTGGGACAAGAGGTCTGTAACCTACAAGGGTAGAAACATTAGACTGGCAGCAGACCTATCCACAGAGATCTGGCAGGCCAGAAAGGACTGGCATGATATATTCAGGGTGCTAAATGAGAAAAATATGCAGCCAAGAATACTTTATCCAACTACGATGTCATTTAAAATAGAAGGAGTGATAAAAAGCTTCCAGGACAAACTGAAACTAAAAGAATTTGTGATCACCACACCAACCCTACAAGAAATATTAAAAGGGATCCTCTAAGCAAAGAGAGAGCCCAAAAGTAACATAGATCAGAAAGGAACACAGACAATATACAGAAACAGTCACTTTACAGGTAATATAATGGCACTAAATTTATATCTTTCAATAGTTACTCTGAATGTAAATGAGCTAAATCCTCCAATCAAAAGACAGAGGGCATCAGATTGGATAAAAAAACAAGACCCATTGATATGCTGTCTACAAGAGACTCATTTTAGACCCAAAAAACACCTCCAGATTGAAAGTGAGGGGGTGGAAAACCATTTATCATGCTAATGGACATCAAAAGAAAGCTGGAGCGGCAATCCTTATATCAGAAAAATTAGATTTTATTTATTTATTTTTATTTTTTTATTGTTATGTTAATCACCATATATTACATCATTAGTTTTTGATGCAGTGTTCCATGATTCATTGTTTGTTCATAGAAAAATTAGATTTTAAACCAAAGACTGTAATAAGAGATGAGGAAGGACACTATATCATAATTAAAGGGTCTATCCAACAAGAAGATCTAACAATTGTAAATCGTTTGCCCCTAACATGGGAGCAGCCAATTAATAACAAAATTAAAGAAACACATTGATAATAATACAATAATAGTAGGGGACTTTAACAAGCCCCTCACTGCAATGGAAGATCATCTAAGCAGAAGATCAACAAGGAAATAAGAGCTCTGAATGACACACCAGACCAGATGACTTCACAGATATATTCAGAACATTCCATCCTAAAGCAACAGAATACACATCCTTCTCAAGTTCACATGGAACATTCTCCAGAATAGATCACATCCTGCGTCACAAATCAGGTCTCAACCGGTACCAAAAGATTAGGATCATTCCCTGCATATTTTTGGACCACAATGCTTTGAAACTGGAACTCAAACACAAGAGGAAATTTGGAAAGAACTCCAATACACAGAGGCTAAAAAGCATCAAGCAGGAAATTAAAGAAGAATTTTAAAAATTCATGGACACAAATGAAAATGGAAAACACTCCTATTCAAAATCTCTGGGATGCAGCAAAGGCAGTATTAAGAGGGAGGTATATAGCAATACAAGCCTTTCTCAAGAAACAAGAAAGGTCTCAAATACACAACCCAACCTTACACCTAAAGGAGCTGGAGAAAGAACAGCAAATAAAGCCTAAACCCAGCAGAAGAGAAATAATAAAGATTAGAGCAGAAATCAATGAAATAGAAACCAAAAGAACAGTAGAACAGATCAACAAAACTTGGAGCTGATTCTTTGAAAGAATTAATAAGATTGATAAACCCCTGGCCAGACTTATCAGAAAGAAAAGAGAAAGGATCCAAATAAATAAAATCATGAATGAAAGAGGAGAAATCACAACCAACACTGAAGAAATACAAATGATTATAAGAACATATTATGAGCAACTATACACCAGCAAATTAGGCAATCTGGAAGAAATGGATGCATTCCTAGAGACGTATAAACTACCAAAACTGAACCAGGAAGAAGTGGAAAACCTGAACAAACCCATAACCAGCAAGGACATTGAAGCAGTAATCAAAAATCTCCCAACAAACAAGAGCCCAGGGCCAGAAGGCCTCCCAGGGGAATTCTACCAAAGAAGAATTAATACCTATTCTTCTGAACTATTTCAAAAAATAGCAATGGAAGGAAAACTTCCAAAATCTTTTATGAGGCCAGCGTTACCTTGATCTCAAAACCAAAGACCCCACCAAAAAGGAGAATTACAGACCAACATCCCTGATGAACATGGATGCAAAAATTCTCACCAAAATACTAGCCAATAGGATCCAACAGTACATTAAAAGGATTATTCACCACGACCAAGTGGGATTTATTCCTGGGCTTCAAGAGTGGTTCAACATCTGTAAATCAATCAGTGTGACACACTACCTAAATAAACGAAAGGACAAGAACCATATGATCCTCTCAAAAGATGCAGAAAAAGCACTTGACTAAGTACAGCATCCTTTCTTGATTAAAACTCTTCACAGTGTAGGGATAGAGGGAACGTGCCTCAATATCATAAAAGCCATGTATGAAAAGCCCACAGCAAATATCATTCTCAATGGGGAAAAACTGAGAGCTTTTCCCTTAAGGTTGGGAATACAACAGGGATATCCACTCTCGCCACTGTTGTTCAACATAGTACTGGAAGGCCTAGCCTCAGTAATCAGACAACAAAAGGAAATAAAAGGCATCTGAATTGGCAACAAAGAAGCCAAACTCTCGCTCTTTGCAGATGACATGATACTCTATGTGGAAAACCCAAAAGACTGCACCCCAAAATTGCTAGAACTCATATAGGAATTTAGCAAAGTGGCAGGATATAAAATCAATGTACAGAAATCAGTTGTTTTCCTACACACTAACAATGAGACAGAAGAAAGAGAAATTAGGGAGTTGATCCCATTTACAATTGCACCCCAAACCATAAGATACCTAGGAATAAACCTAACCAAAAAGGCAATGGATCTGTACTCAGAAAACTATAGAAGGCTCATGAAACAAATTGAGGAAGACACAAAGACATAGAAAAACCCTCCATGCTCATGGATTTGAAGAACAGATATTGTTAAAATGTGTCTGCTACCTAGAGCAATCTACACATTCAATGCAATCTCCATCAAAATACCATCAACTTTTTTCACAGAACTGGAACAAATAATCCTAAAACTTGTGTGGAACCAGAAAAGACCGCAAATAGCCAAAAGCATGTTGAAAAAGAAAAGCAAAACTGGTGGCATCACAATTCCCGGACTTCAAGCTCTATTAAAAAGCTGTCATCATCAAGACACTATGGTACTGGCACAAAAACAGACACATAGATCAGTGGAACAGAATAGAGAGCCCAGAAATGGACCCTCTACTCTATGGTCAACTAATCTTCGACAAAGCAGGAAAGAATATCCAATGGAAAAAAGACAGTCTCTTCAACAAATGGTATTGGGAAAATTGGACACCCACATGCAGAAGAATGAAATTTGACCATTCCCTTATACCATACACAAAAATAGAACTCAAAATGGATGAAAGACCTAAATTTGAGACAAGAATCCATCAAAATCCTAGAGAAGAACACAGGCAGCAACCTCTTTGACCTAGGCCACAGTAACGTCTTGCTAGACATGTCTCCAAAGGCAAGGGAAACAAGGGCAAAAATGAACTATTGGAACTTCATCAAGATAAAAAGCTTTTGCACAGCAAAGGACACAGTCAACAAAACCAAAAGACAACCTACAGAATGGGAGAAGATATTTGCAAATGACATATCAGATAAAGGGCTAGTATCCAAAATTTATAAAGAACTTATCAAAGAACTGGAAGAAATGGATGCATTCCTAGAGACATATAAACTACCAAAACTGAACCAGGAAGAAATAGAAAACCTCAACACCCAAAGAACAAATAATCCAGTCAAGAAATGGGCAGAAGACATGAACAGACATTTCTCCAAAGAAGAGATACAGATGGCTAACAGACACATGAAAAAGTGCTCCACATCACTATCAGGGAAATACAAATCAAAACCTCAATGAGATACCACCTTACACTGGTCAGAATGGCTAAAATTAACAAGTCAGGGAACAACAGATGTTGGCGAGGATGCGGAGAAAGGGGAATCCTCCTACACTGTTGGTGGGAATGCAAGCTGGTGCAGCCCCTCTGGAAAACAGTATGGAGGTTCCTCAAAAAGTTGAAAACAGAGCTACCCTGTGACCCAGCAATTGCACTACTGGGTATTTACCCCAAAGATACAAATGTAGTGATCTGAAGGGGCACATGAACCCCAATGTTTATAGCAGCAATGTCCACAATAGCCAAACCAGGGAAAGAGCCCAGATGTCCATCGACAGATGAATGGATAAAGAAGAAGAGGTATATATATATATATATATATATATATATATATATATATATGAATATTACACAGCCATCAAAAATGAAAAATCATAGGAAACAAACTGAGGGTTGCTGGAGGGGAGAGGGGTGGAGGGACAGGGTAACTGGGTGATGGACATTAAGGAGGGCACATGATGTAATGAGCACTGAGTATTATATAAGACTAATGAATCACAGGCCTGTACTTCTGAAACCAATAATACATTATTTGTTAATTAATTGAATTTAAATAAAAAATGTTAAAAAAGAAACATTTCATAATAATAATGAGGGCAATTCATCAAGAATACATACCAATTCTAAAATTCATAAAACAAATTCTGATAAACTGAAAAGATAAAGAAGTAGACAAAATCAGTAAAGAGGTAGACCAAAAAAAAAAAAAAATAAGAAACATACAAAAACAGAATTCACAAAAAGAAAAAAAAAAAAAAGAAAAAAAAAACAGTAAAGAGGTAAACCAAAAAAAAAAAAAAATCAGTAACATACAGAACCAGTAGTCACAAGTAGACAAAAAAAAATCAGTAACTATGCAGAATTCTTGAATAACATTATGAAAGAGAAAAAGTACTAAAGCACGTTTTAAAAAAAGAAAAATTAAGATGGCAAAAAATTCTAAACATGTCAGTTTAAATATAATGAATGCAATGAGTTAAGTATCTTATTTCAAGAATATGCTATATATTTCTGTTTTATGGATTGTTTTCTCAGTTATTAACAATAATAAGAAAAATGTATTATGCTTCTTACTTTTTACAATAAAAGTTAATTCTATTCATCTAATTTTAAGAAGAAACAACCAAACAAAATTTGGGAGGTACACATAAAGAATTGCCTAGAAGGAGTTATTACTGGGATGCCTGGGTGGCTTAGCAGTTAAGCGTCTGCCTTTAGCTCACTCAGGTCATGATCTCAGGATCCTGGGATCGACTCCTGCATTGGGCTCCTGGTTCAGCAGGGAGCCTGCTTCTCCCTCTGCCTGCTGCTCCCCCCCCTGCTTGTGCTCTCTCTCTCTGACAAATAAATAAATAAATAAAAATCTTTAAAATAATAAAAGGAGTTATTATTGCTAAAAATAGAAAAGTATTAAATGTTAATGATAGAAAAGAAGAAAGATCTTCAATTAATGATTAAAATTCTACTTTAAGAAGCTAACAAAACAGGGAACCTAAAGTCAAAATAAGCAGAAAGAAGAAAATAACAAGGATGAAAAAAGAAATCAATGAAATAGAAAATGGCAAACAATAGAGAAAACCAATATATACAAAGGTTGCTCTTTGAGAAGAGCCACAAAATTGATAGACTGCTGGTTCGATCGGTTAAAAAAAGGAAGACAATACACTGACCAATAACAGAAATGAGAGAGGGAAGATTACTATAGAATCTACAGATATTAGAAAAAATAAGGCAATGTTATGAACAATTATATGTTAATAAATTTGACATCTAGATTAATGTAATGGGTAAATTTATTGAAAGATACAATTATAAAACTGACTCAAAAAGAAACATAAAATCTAAATAGCATTATATCAATTTTAAAAATTGAATCTATAATTAAAAACACTTCCATAAAGAAAACTCCAGGTCAAATTGGCTTCACTGGTGGACCTATCCTTTAAGGCAAAATTATACCAGACCTACAACAAACCTAGAAGAAAGGGAGGAGGAGGGAACACTTCCTAAGACATTTTATGAGGCTATCATTAAACTTATATTAAAATCAGTCCAAGAGATCCAAGTAAATAGAGTGACAGGTCAATGGATGGAAATGAATGAATCTTAACTGAATTTTAGCAAAAAGGGATCCTTCAGTATGTAAGGGGGTGGTGCACAGTTCACTCAATGGTCAAAGACCAATCAATGTAATTCAACATATAATAATTTCTAAAAGTATGCTCATGTAAATAGATGCAAAATTTTTTGTTACTATATTCAACATCTATTGAAGAGAAAAACTATCAGCAAATTAGGAAGAGTACTTTCTTACTTTCATAAAAAATTTAAGCATACTGACAATACTCCATGTTGGTGAATACATAAAGCCACTGCAGCTCTTATACATTACTGGTGGGAATGTAAAATGGTACAACTACTTTGAAAAAGTTTGGTGTTTTTATTTTTTTAAGTTTAATATACAATATACAATGGGCCATATGACCCATTAATTCAACTCTTGGGTATTTAAAAATGAAAACATATCCCACTCAAAAGCATACCCGGATATTCATAGCAATTTTATTCCTAATAAACCTAAACTGGACACAACTCAAATGTCCATCAGAGGTGAATGGATAATCAGACTGTCATATAATCACACAATGGAATACTCTTTGGCAATAGAAAGTAACACACTACTGACAAATACAAAAGAAAAATACAGTAAATCTTAAAAAAAATCATGCTGAGTGAATGAAGATTCCTGAAAATACATCGTGTATGATTCCATTTACATGAATTCTAGAGAAGACAAAACTAATCCATAGAATATTGGCTGCCTACTGCTGAAGATCAGAGGACAGGCTGACTGGGAAGGGGCACAATGAAACTTTTTTGGGAGGATGACCATTTTCTGTATCTTGATTATGGCATTAATTATATGGGTACATATATTTGTTACAACTCACTAAAGTGTATATTTAAGTGGATGCATTTTCCTACATGAATTATACTTCAATAAACTTGATTTAGAGATAAACTGAACAAATATCCACAAATTGAATAGTTATAGGAAAAGCAAAATTCTACCTAATAGTTTATTAGATGAGGTAAGTTACTGTAAGTTACTGTTCTAATGAAAATGCTATTATGAAAAGATTGAATAAGGGTTTCCTTTATAATAAGAAATAATAGAAAATGCAATGATAGTGTCTCTCTCTGAGAGGCATAGATAACTAATTATGTTATTAAGTATAAGTCTTAATTAATGAACATGAATGATTATTTTACTCAAAGTAATTTTATAAGGTAAGACATAGATGTATTCATCAGCACAAGCAACCTATATTAATTTTCCTAGAGCAGCTGTAACAAATCACCACAAACTGGGTAGCTTAGAACAACAGAATTTTATTGTCTCACAATTTTGGAGGCTAGAAGATGTCAGGGAGTCATATTTTCTTAGTCCTTTTGTGCTACTATAACAAAATACCATAGACCAGGTAGCTTACGAACAACAGAAATTTATTTCTCACTGTTCTGGAGCCTGGGAGTCTGAGATCAGGGTGCCCCATGATTCGCTGAGGGTTGTCTTCTGGGCTGCATACTTCTTGTATCCTTACTTGGTAGAAAGGGCAAGGGAGCTCTCTGAGCCTCCTTTATAAGGGCACTAATCCCATCCATGATGGCTCCACCCTCATGACCTAATCAGCAGGCAAAGTCCTTACCTCCTAATGCCATCACTTTGGGCATTAGGTTTCAGCGAATGAAACTGGGAGGGGACACATCCAGACCACAGCACTTTCTCTGGGGGGGAGAATTATCCCATGCCTTTTTCTTAGCTTCTGGTATTGCTGCCAATCCCTGGTGTTCTCTGGTCTGTAGACAAATCAATCCAACCTCTGCCTCCATTGGCATTCTCCCTTTGTGTCTTTTGTCTCCTCTCCTTTTTTCTTCTATGGATACAAGTCATACTAGTTTACAGCCCACCCTAAAGACCTCATCTTAATTTGATTATATCTGCAAAGAGCTTATTTCCAAATAAGGTCTCATTCACGGGTACTGGGGGATTAGGATTTTGTCATATCTTTTGGGGGACATGATTTAATCCATGCACGCTCCAGATATCTGGGACACCCCGACCAAAAACCTTTATTTTTATTACCATCATTTATACTCTCGCACAATTTACAACTCTTACAATTTCTCAGTTCTGACATGAGTATCCCGTACTTGTTTCTCCTTCTTTCTCTTTTGGCAAACGTCTACCTTGTTTACTATAAAATCAGATTTTACAAAACTGTTTACTTTAAAAGCAGCAGATTTCAATTAATATACACCAAGAAATACTACATACAATCTTTAAAATATATAGAAATATGAGAGCAGTCTCCTCATGAACCGTATAAGGCAGTCAGCCAGTGGCACCCCCAGCAACTCTCCACAACAGGCAGAATTAACATGGGTGGAAGTTTCTCCTCCAACACGTACTTCATGTCCTCTTTTCTGAGACTCACAGATTTTACCACCATGCCTAGTTACCCTCTGGGTCAGTTCAAACACTCAAACAAACTCTTCTTGCACTGTGTAAGAATTTGGTGTTAGCAACTCATTCAAGCAAGCCAATTCACCAGAAGTCTCATGTTACTCCAAAAGCTTGGCACACATTCCAAGAACAGAAAAATTCCTTCCAGCTACTTTTATGCCTCACATCCCTGGCTAATCTGTAAGTTCCCTATTCTGGATTTCAACTCTTTCTTTCTTTCTCTCCAGATTTCCACCACTAATCTGGGCATGGTTTATTTATTATCTGCGCCCAGGTTCATCATCTTTTTCGAATCAGGCTAAAATCACTGTCTTGGCTAATGAATCACTGAGCTCTGCCCACAAAAAACCTCTGACTGGCATTTGTCTTACTTACTGACCTTTGACCTCTTACTCATTTCTTGAGCCAAACTACAGAATTGGAATTCCTTTCTGGATGGATTCTTCAAGAGCTCACACCCCTTTGTCTTTATGCTCTTAAAGTTCATTTTTCTCAACTCTCCATAGAAATCAAGACAGCTAGTATTTTTCTCTAGATATCAAAAAATACTTAAGATGACATATCTATAATTAGTAACTCCTCTCTCTCCATTCACAATCTCTTTTGGAGGGGGCTGTTGTCTTTTATAACCAGGCATTACTAAGTGAATAAGTGATGAAAACTTCAGAGAGAGATGATTCCTTTAGAGACTGTTGTCCCCAGTTAGCACTGACACTCCTGGTAACCCCCGACCCCAAACTATTGCTCCCCAATAATCCTTCAAGTTGCAAAGAATTTTTTTTCTGTTAATGATAAATCTTTAGTTCAAAGAAACACTGTTCATTCACGTGCTCTCTCACACACTTTGTTTTAATTAAAGATTTTTGTTTATTTATTTGACAGAGACAGAGAGAGAGAGAGAGAGAGCACAAGCAGGGGGAGCGGCAGAGGGAGAGGATTAGAAGCAGGCTCCCCCATGAGTAGGGAGCCCAATGCGGGGCTAGATCCCAGAACCCTGGGAGCATGACCTGAGCCAAAGGCATATACTTAAGCCACTGAGCCACCCAGGCGCCCTTCTCTCACACACACTCTTGCCCTCTCTGCTTAGTTTTCTCCATTGAAGAACTTGGAATACTCTGAGTACCTCAACTCTATAATGCACTCACTCCCATCTTTATGACCCCCCCAAAAGAAAAGACTTTTCCTTCCTAAAATTGATCAAGCAACATCCCACAGGTAAGCGGACCCTACTGCATTTACATAACGCAGGCCTCCTGACGGCTTTGCCAGGCAGTCTAGGACACTCCCGCCCAACCTTCCCTGGCTCTCTCCCTCACTGGGCTCAGACCTGCACCAGAGTCGCACTTGCACCTCCCTCCTTCCCTGCCCCTTGCCCCACCCCTTTTCTTTCACAGGTATTTGTTCCAATAAAATGCCTGCATTTAATCCTGCCTTGGCATTTGCTTCTCGGAAGACCCAGTCTGACACATCGGGATGAATATTTAAATTTATATTTCCCTGAAACTAGCAACTTTTAAATGGGTCCTCAGAAAATGGGGAAACAAACAGGAATTTTGTAAAGTAGATCTCAGATACAGAGTCCCTCCTTCCCCATTCCATTCATCCCCACCTTGAAAAGGAGACGAACAAAAAAAATTAGGCTTTTGAATAGTTGTATCAAATTAATAGCTTTCCTAATATTAAGAGAGTCTTCTTTATGTACAAATTCATCCAGTTCTAATAAGAAGGAAGCAAGTTAGGAACTGTTACTTGAAATTAGCTACTTAGGTGTCTGTTTCTATGATTTAACTGTAAGCTCCTAGAGGGTTGGCATCCCATTTCATTCATTTTTTTTTTTACTGAGTACTGGATTTGTAGCAAGTACTCAATAAATAATCTACTGAATGGAAGCAGGAAATGCTCAATCACAGTCAAGTATAAAGATGGGGAGGGTAGCTCCTAGACCCTTCTAGGGATATGAAAAAACATAAAATATATCTATTATCTTCATTATATAAACCATAGAAAATAAACTTCAAGTTCCATTTTACAAAATATAGAAAGCAAACATCAACAAAAATCTTCTTAGCTATAGTGGGAATAAGCAAAAGATAAAGTGAGAAAGATTATAAAGAATTTATTTTAAACTGTTGAGAAACTCTAACAGTGATACTCTATTGGTCAAAAATGGTTATCTTGCCTTTCTACGAACTGTCCAATACATAACATCTGGATTTAGGAGAATAAGTTGCAATAGTCATGTGCCTAGAGCCATAGATTATATATATATATATATATATATATATAATGCATATATATACTGTATATTATATAAGATATAGATTTCCTTCTACCAATAAACTTAACCCTACTGTAGACATATTCAAACTTCATTATTCATACACTGCCAACAGACAGAATTATGTTTCTCCAGAACAAAAAGTCCTGTATCTTCCTACCATGTCAGGTAAAAGAGTTTCTTTAAAACAAAATATTGATCCACTTAGATGATAGTGGAAAGTTGACATTTACAAAATATTTCCATGACAGGAAATGGAAATAGAACTAAAAGAATTGAGAGTTAGATAATTAGACCCCACAATTTCTGATTCCTTCATTGTCATTAAGAAGAAGAGCAATTTATTTCACCAGCTGTTGGCATATTTGTGATGATTAAATTCTTACTATAGCAATGAAAACAAGTGTATCAGTGGAAATCTCAAACAATGAAGCTTTAACTAGTATTTCCCATAATAGATGAATATGTCTAAATTATACCTTGTCATTGAGGAATTTTTGCTGTACATTAATGGATTTAAAATCTAATTAACTTCCCTATACTCTTTAAGAACACCACAATAACACTGGCTTGACTCATAACTTTTAAGCACACTTAGTGAACTGGAGAAGGTGGAAAAAATATTCCACATACCAGAGGCAGAAAAAGCAGAAAACATTTTTCTTCCTTTCCTTTTCATTATTTTCCCCAGAACCTATTGCAAGTGGGGTGAGATTAAAGACGAAAGATATATCTAAAACAATCTATGGTAATTTAAAATGATTAATTCCAGGTCTTTTAACATATAAAATGCTCTAGTGGAAATTTTAGGTAGAGTAAATCCTGTCGAACTGCAAGTTGTCACTGAAGTATCTGACATCGGGAAGTCTAATTTTTGCACTACAACCTTAGGAAGAAAATAAAACCATAGCTCTTCACATTTCAAATTAACGTCACTTTTCCTATGAGTCAACCAAATAACAGATATGAATTGAAGAACCTACCAGTTTTAGGGCATGATAAAACATTTCATGATGAGCCCCCAGTTAAAGGAACTAATCCTAAAGAATTTAACATGTGCTTTATATGAAAAAATTAGGAAAGCAAATAATTCTAAGCAGTTAGAAGTAATGAATATATGAAAATTTTCAACTGAAGGTTAAGAAAAACAAGGAGACCTATAATTTTAGAAAGTATGACAAATTTGGTAGCAGAATAGAAAGATATGTGATTTTCTAGAAGAGATATTTTTTATTTAATATAGTAAGCAATGAAATTCTAATTATAAAAAGTGAATAGGTAGAAAAGAAACATTTATTCCTTTCCCAACGATACTATTCTCCTAGTTAGCTGTCTGAAGCCATTCAAACGAATAGAGTACGTCTCAAAAAATTGCTTACGAAATTTCATTATAAATGGCTTTGGTAACAAAATATGTTATACATACTAAAAATAAGCAAGCTTTCATGCTATAGCATTTTCTTTCTTTTCTTCATCCAACAAATATTTATGGAGCTCCTAGCACATAATTAAGCATTATTCTAGTGCTACGGATACAGCATGAACAAGATGGACTAAAATCCTGGCCAACATGGAACTTACTTTCTAGGTGAAATAAATGACAAGCAAGAAAATAAGTAAAAGGTCTAGTATGTTCCATTCCACTCTGATTCCATTGTCATTCTGCCATAATATTGTCCTTTGATTTAATGCTATTGGATGTAGTTTAAGTAAATTATAAGGTGATAAAAGCCTTTTGATATTTCCATAAACCCTCTTGGCCCGGTTCTAAGGTAGATCCGTCTTAAAAGAATTATCATGATATAAACCAGGGATCACCAAACTTTTTCTGTAATGAGTCATATATAAATATTTTAGGCTTTGCAGGCCACCTATGATCTATGTCACATGTTCTTCATTTTTTTTAACCCTTTAAAAATGTAAAACCACTCTTACCTCACAGGTTATACAAAAACATGCCGGGGCTGAATCTGGCCTACTGCCATAGCTCTCCAACCTCTGCTCAAAATCTGAGTATTCCTGCTTTAAGTGGCTAGGTTTTTTTTACATTTATTCTTTTGCTCTTTATCATTCATTTTCCAAAATTTAATAAAACATTCTTTCCTAGAGCTACAATATTTCCAACCAGAGCAGCCTCAAAGTCAGTTCCAAAGAGCAGGGCTACCTGCTCTATTACAAACAAGCAGCAGAGAAATATTCTTGGCAAAAAACCCTTCCTAAGTCTATATGGTTTAGAGAGATATGGTGGTGGAGGTTGTAGATGCTCTCCACTAACTTCCTGGGGCAGACACATAGAAAGTCTAATGTTCCCTTACCTTGCTGGAGGAACATCAATATTGGAAGAAACAACTTTCCGTTTTTGCTCAAGGAGACAGATGGAGCGAGTGTTTTCTTTTTCATGGTCAAGGGCTCGGTTGGCTTTTTTGGTGTCTGCTGTTTTCACATCTTCCTCCATGGCCAAGGGAAACAAGTGTTGATGAGACATTTTTTTACTAGAGTCACGTTTTAAGTCCTCTGGTTGAAATGTGAAGGTCGTTTCCCGCTTAATGCTCCCCACCTGTGAAATGAAACACAAAAATTCTTATTCACCCAGAACATCAGCTTTGCATGACTATATGCAGATGACCCTAGAAAAGAACACAGATTAGAGACCTCCTTGTTCATGTTAAAATTTTATAGTTTAAATGAAAAAAAATGTAACATAGAAATAAAATAATTGACATTACAAAGTAATAGACATTTGATGCATCATCTTGCATAATGCTGCAAAACAAGCAGCATCACAAACATCAGAGGAACCTTTCAGGCATACAAAAACTTTGAAGACTTGAAAGCATAATGCTTCTAAAACAAATCTAAAAATTTAATACATCACTGATTTCTCTTCTACAACTGAGAAACTCAATTAAGTAAATAAATTCTTAAATATTTCACACTAATGATGTTGAATAGAAGAGTGCTATAAACATAAAATGAGCCTTATCTTTGACTATGAATAATGATCTTAACCATACTCTTTAGTTCATGAAGAACTGTTTTTTATCTTTTATCTACAGAAGTTAAGATCTTAATGAAATCCCTTATTAGTATGATGATAAAAAAGTCATTAATTTTTCTTATCATTTTTGACTAAATACAACAATGCTTAAGGTTTAAGACAAATATAAAATTAAGCCTCGGGGTCTTGACTCTGGTTATTTCAGAATTTGTGATGACTAAAAACAAAGACTGAAGTTAAAGAAAGATTTTTGTAAAGGTGGTTGGTATATTAAGTGAGGTTTGGAATGAACTTGTTAAAGCCATGAGCGTACAAAGAAGAGCCAGAGGGGGCACCTGGGTGGTTCAGTCGGGTAAGTATCTGCCTTCAGCCGAGGTCATGATCCCAGGGTCCTGGGATCAAGTCCCGCATCGGGCTCCTTGCTCAGCAGGGAGCCTGCTTCTCCCTCTCCCTCTGCTCCTACCATGCTTGTGCTCTCCTCTCTCTCTCTCTCTCAAATAAACAAATAAAATCTCAAAAAAAGAAAAGTGAAAAAGAAAAGAAAAGTGATCAGTACTCCACTGCTCAGTGGATTGTGTTTCAAAATACGCACACCTATAAGGCATGTCACAGGCCCGTTCAACAGTTCATCCCTTTCGCGGACTTAGTCTGTAAAATAAAAAATCTTCACTTACCCACTAAATAGAGGATATGCTTCTTTCTTTCTTTTTAATTTTAGGTAGGAGGAAAAGCACAAAAAAATTGATCAAATAATTTAGAATTACAGAAGCTAAAGCCACAAACATAAGGCATTTTCAGAATAAAATGAGAATATGTGTGTTCAATATAGCATACTGGCAACATATGATGTTAAAGACCAGAAATTTTCAGACTAAAGGGGAACTCTTAGGTGTGCATGTTAGAGTCACAGGACCTGCTCACATATGAGAATTTCCAGAACCCAGTGATGAACGTGTGCCTTGGAGTCCACTTGGCTGGAATGTCTCTTTCAAATGAACATTGAGCTTTAAACTGAGCTCTCTTCTCTCCTTGGCCTGTACTTGTCAGGACAAAATGATCTTTTTCCTGTGGGGTTCCTGTCAGACCCAGCCCCAGGAAAATGATCAGCCACTTTTGGTCTTCTTGCAACTCATTAAAAAATTACCATATTTCTTAAAATGAGTGCTTTTAAGAGCTGTTTTAATGACATCAATACACAATAGAAAAATATAAAAAAATATTTCAAACTTCAAAAAAGGTAATGAATGTTCAATTAAAAAAATGTAGCTTGGAAAATCTACAAATGTAATTATTAATATTTCAAACATCCATCAGGAGTCACTTTCTATGTAATCTTTTCTGCCTGGAGGTAGGAGAGGGAGGTGCTTTTTCACCACCATAGCACCTCATTCCAAACCTATGTTACAAAAGGGATACGCTAAACACCAGGCATAGAAGATGAAAACAAAGGCCTGGTTTTGCCAACATAAATAGTTTCCTGCTAAGTGTCAAGTACTGCATTAATTAAATATTTAAGTAGTCATTAGTATTAAGTTGTAGCAATAATTGACATCTATACCTCCCTTGGGGCCAACTGTACTGGTTAAATGAATTCAATGCAAAGACAGGGTTAGTGGAGAACATTACAGGAAGCTCAGCTTTTAGTTTCAGAATTTTAGGGAAAAAAATCCAGCATTCTAAAGCAAATTAATACAAAGTAGAATAAATTTCCTATAGAAATTGTGGTATAATTATGTCATGCTCTTAGCCAAGACTTCATAAAAAAATACAGTAATATTCAACAGTGTAAGCTATAAATCTTCCATAATACATCTTAAACAAAAAATTAATCTCTCAACAGTAATGAGGGAATTTTAGCAATGTAATGGATTTCAAAGACTATTTAGCCCAAACTCCTTATATTAAAAGCGGAATTAAAAGGAATTAGAAATGGACCAAAGAGGATAAAAAAATATAGCGATGAGTAAGTAGTTTGGATACTTTGAGTCATGAATTCCACTGTGTGTAAAGCTGGTGGAAGGAGTGGGTGACAGGTGTAGATCTTCATTACATTACTAACCTTTAGAGTTTACATATAGAGATTACATGTTCTTTTTAATATTCTTTTATCTGTATCAGATAGTAACATTTAAAAGATTTTTTAAAAGAAGAGTTCACAGGAAAGCAGAGAGTGGGGAGAGTACATGAAGTCCAATCTTGAGGAAATGGCCCAGAGAGATAGGATGGTGGCTGGAGAGATGCTGGACAAGGGAAAATGTTCTAAGATGAGAGGTAATAGAGCATGTTTGAATGGAAAGAAAGGGATGAGTAAGGTTAGTAGTAGCAGTAGAAGGGGATAGGGCTGATATCCAGGTGTTGCACCGTTAGCAGATTAGCAGAAGAACACAGCAAAGGAATCTATGAACCCTGATTAAATTTGCACCCCTATTAGATTAGTGGAACAAAGCAGCTAAAGGAAGATATGGTTCCATTTATATGAGGTTTCCAGAAAAGGCAAATCTATAAAGACAGAAAACAGACCAGTGATTGCCTCGGGGTGGGAGCAAGAACTGATAGTAAGTGCCCCCCAGAGAACTTTCTATGGTGGGGGAAATGTTCTAGAACTAGACTGTAATGATATCTGTATGATGCTATAAATTTATTAAAAATCATTGAACTGATTTTTATGAGATGTATATTATGGTATGTAGATTATACTTCAACAGTACTGTTAATTAAAAAAAAAAAAAAAAAAAGAACTAAGCCAGGAGTAACTGGTGTGGAAAGTATATTCACAAAAGCCCTGAAACCAGAACCTGGGAAATTTCTGGTGCTTGTAATGCAGCTTCCATAAAGCCTATGAATCTTTTTTTTTTTTTTTTTTGAAACACGGGTGATGTGGCAAGCCAGGCTGTCGCAAGCAATTGCATTCTTATATCCTGCATACTGGTAAGATGGGACTCAATCCAGTCTCCACTCAAGCCACATCCCCTGGCTTTGTCACCCATGGAAGAGAGACACGTTTCTCATTCTCCCACCTGGAGAGGAATTTTTGTACTTCATCTGTCCAAAGAGGGCACTCTTATTTATTTTTTCCCCAGTTTGCACAATGCCCTGGTGACAAAAGGCAAAGTCTTCTGATGATCTACATGGCCTGGGCCAAGTTAGCTTCCTTCCTGGAAGCAGATATCAATGAATTATGTGACTCCTATGAGCTGGATAGCTTTGATAATAGAAATGTTGAGGGTATCAGAAGAAGCACTATGCTACAGCTCAAAAGGAGGCAAAGGGTTCAACACAGAAGACAGCCAGAAAACAAACACAATCTAGAAGCCCCGAGTGACAAATAATGAAGAAAAACAGCAAGACTGTTGACTAGTAATTTCTAGGAGGAAATACAAGGCTAAGGTTTAGGAATAATCTTAGTCTAGATTAAGAAAAAATAGTGTCTCCTGCCCAGGAAAGGATTCCTCTGACTATTCCACACTGATAAGACTGGATGTTAAAAGGTAGCAGTATTTGATTTTGGATGCACATTTCAAGATGGACACGGACAAATGGAATAAAGACAACAGAATGATCAGTATGGCAAATGATCTTATTGGGAGGAACTGGGAGTATTTTGTCTAGAAAACAGAAGAGTTATGCCCCACACAGCTGCTCTTAGATGAATGGAGAGCTCTCCTAAAGAAGAGGAATTTGAGTTCTCCTGTGTTCTTCTAGAAACAGGATCAATGGCAACCACTTCTGCTTCTAGCTAACTCCCATCTGACCTTAGGGTTTACTCGCTCTTCCTCTTTTCTTCTTCTCTTTTACCAGATTGTAAATGAAATACTGTGTATCTATAAGAAATACCACTTTCTACTTACCTGTGTTTTCATGGAGTCATAAACTGTTAAGCAGGTAGATTGTCAGAAGCTACCTCGTCTCACCTAAACATTTTATTTTTCACTGCTTCTGCAGAGTTTAAATGTACTTTTCATTTTTAAAAGTGTTACAAAATATATGCTTGTTCTTAAATTTTCAATAAAAATATGTATAAAATAAAATGGGGAAAGCTTTCTATTCCTCCCCACTCTTTTCCCCGCCCTGCCTAGTCAAGTCCAATCCTTAGAGAGAACGGCTTTTAACAATTTACTGCAACACGTCAAATTATTTAAAATGCATTAAGTACCTATCAATGCATATATACTATTTGGAGCATCTAAACATGAATGTGATTATACTACATGTATTATTCTGCAACTTATTTTCTTACTTCACAATAAATCAGGGGCAACTTTTCATGTGAGTAGTAGATCTACTCATTTTTTTAAAACACTGAAAACTATAACAGTTCATGAGATCAGATTTTTTAATTGATCTTTGTTTATGAGACTTTTTTTTAAAGATTTTTTAAAATTTTCTTTATTTGACAGAGAGAGACAAAGTGAGAGAGGGAACACAAGCAGGGGGCAGTGGGAGAGGGAGAAGCAGGCTTGATCCCAGGACCCTGGGATCATGACCTGAGCTGAAGGCAGATGCTTAACAACTGAGACACCCAGGTGCCCCAGCTGATCTCTTCTTGAGAGACACTGAGGTTCTTTTCAATTTTTCATTATTAAGAATAATTCTACAGTGAACATCCTTGTATATGTATGCATGTAGCTTTATGCATTTGTGCAAGCATTTTTCTGCAAGAAAAATTCCTGGAGGTTGGAATTTTTGAATCCAACAACCAAAATGTTCTTTATAGGGGAACAAAGTCTGGAACACCCACATGATGGACATACCATGAAGTCACCAAAAGAAGGTTATCAAAAAATATCCATGATCTATTAAGAGGAAAACATTTGTCCATGATCTATTAAGAGAAACAGTCAAGTTGCAGACTAATATGTTAGGCATGATTGCACTGCATTTAAAAAACAGAGTAGTTTGCTAAGGAGCTATACACCTTAAGGAACAGAAGACTGAATGGGCCAAGAGGGCACTTTGACTTCTTTTCTTATATAATTAGAAATGCTTATGGATGGACACACACACACACACACACACACACACACACACACACACACACATACACACACGCACACAAGTTTTAGGTGGTGAGATTATGGAAGACTTATGTATTTAAGGTTTTCAAATTAAAAAATTAAAATAAAGACAATTTAAAAAATAAGATTCACAAAAATTATGAGGAATAATGCTCTGTGCTAAATGACATATAAGGAAACTGGGACTCTCAACTACTGTTGGAGGGAGCATACATGTTGTAGGAGGCCCACCTGGTGAAAGGTAGCAAATTTAATTGTGCATCCCTTTGTTTTAGCAATTCTACATCTAAGGAAAAAAAAGAGAAAAGCACACAAAGATATTTATCCCAGAACTTTTTTTCAGAACTATTTATAACATTAAACAAATGCAAATTCCCTAAACACCCATCAATAAATTTGGGGTTAAGTATACATAAGCAAAATGTATGGTTAAAAACTGAGATAGGGCACCTGGGTGGCTCAGTTGGTTAAGCGACTGCCTTCGGCTCAGGTCATGATCCCGGGGTCCTGGGATCGAGTCCCACATCGGGCTCCCAGCTCAGCGGGGAGCCTGCTTCTCCCTCTGACTCTCTCCCCTCTCATGCTGTTTCTCTCTTGCTCGCTCTCTAATAAATAAATAAAATCTTTAAAAAAAAAACTGAGATATATCTCTATATTTATTAAAATGGAAAGACATCTAATGTATTAACTGAAAACAAAGGAAATCCAAATGAATATATGTAATATGATCTCAGGAAAGAAAGATGTGTCCATATAAAGAGAGAGAAAATTCTAAAAGGACATTCCAAAATGTTAGGAATGGTTTCCCTTGGGAGCAGATTTATAGGCTAATTTTCCTTTCTATTTTGTTTGCATATAATTTGGTATTTTAAAACCTATGAAATTATTCTATGTTGAAAAAATACACATCATTTTTATATAATTGTTTCTCAAGAATCTGGCATTTATATAGCTAATACTCTTTCTTCTACTAGCTTTCAATTATTAGTATATATGCATATATTAAAGGGGAAAATGAATTACTCAAAATAATGCACTCACTTGCACTATTACTTTCATTGATTATCAGCACCTCTCAATCATATTGTACTACAATAACTACCATTGAATTCCTTCTTTCTACCCAACACAGAAGCCCTTCATGCAGCACATCACAGATACATGCATTATCCAGTGTATTTTCTTGCATGGGAACAAAGCTTCAGTGTTCAATTATATGAGAATACTACCAATTACTGAGTTAACGAACAAATAAAACTTAAAATTTTTATTCCAATGAACAGCTTTTGTTTTTCTAAAAGAAGATAAACAACATAACTATAAATATGATATACTAGGGGAATTGCAATATTTTAAACAAGAAGTTAACAGTATCTATTTAAATCTTGAATATCTCTAAATGATGTCCTTTGTAAATTGGATGCCACTTTCTAAGACAGGGACTGAAGCTCATCAGCTTTTCTCAATACAAAAACAGCTGGTTTTCATAGGAGGATTCTAACAGCTCATTAGAAAAGAGGATGGCTTCTAACATCAGCCCACTTACTTGATCAATCCTTTCTTCTGTCTACACTCAAGTGCATTCCAGGCCACCTTAATCCTAACAATCTCCCTATGGATTTGCAGTAGTGAAATGCCAAAAAGTATGTGTCAACACTCCCTCTTGGAAACTGTCCTTGCTTACTCATCTCAACCCAATAAAATTTGAGGAGTTGGCTCTGGAGATTAACTGGATTTCCAGGAATAATCTGCAGAAAGCCAACCCTTTTGCCTTTTGGGGTTTTCTGCATAGTAAGAAAGTAAAATTGAAATTCTGTAAAAGAGAATGAAATTCATGCCACAGCAAAACCACTCTGGGAGAGCAAGACTTAGGAAGCAAGTGAATAGTCTATTTGGCCAAGGAACTCTTTAAGACTCTTCCATTCACCAGGAAACCACACAGACATACATGAAAAACTCTGTAAGAGAATTTTTCCTATTTCAGATTGTGTTTCCCCACATTAAGATATTTTTTAGTTTTTTTTTTTTAATTTTATTTATTTAATTGACAGAGAGAGAGAGAGAGAGAAAGAGAGAGAGAGAGAGACAGCATGAGAGGGAACACAAGCAGGGGGAGTGGGAGAGGGAGAAGCAGGTTTCCAGCCGAGCAGTAAGCCTGATGCGGGGCTTGATCCCAAGACCCTGAGATCATGACCTGGGCCGAAGGCAGTCGCTTAACCAACTGAGCCACCCAGGCGCCCAAAGATCTATTTTTTAAACTTGTTTTCAAAACACATAGATATACATTACATATTTAGTGACTGATGACAATGGCATATCAACCACAGTATGGAATATGTAGTCAGACCCAAAGATTTTCAAACATATCTCACATGTCACAAAGAAAGCAAAGCTTACATTAATAATAGGAACAACTGATTGTAAACTAATTTAAAATATTACCACTAAGGGTCATGCTCAAAGAAAGATCGGGCTCTTGAATCGTTAAAAAGTATGTCCAAAAACAGTCAACAGAACTCTCCTCGTCACTTTAGATTAAATTCTTCAAATTTCATGCTAGGTACACAGAAAAATAAGTCTCATGGCAAATCTATCCAGTCTTAATGAATAGGTGTAATAGAAACACTTTAAAAAAATTGCTTGCAATTGCTAGGCCATTGATTATATTATTCCCTTAGTCCTCTGAAACTAATGAAGTGTTTTGACAGCTTTATCCTCAAGTATATTATTTCTCTGTACCAAGACAGTGAATGGCAGATGAAAGTCAGACTGGTTGGGTGGTGTGAAGATGGGGCAAGAAGTAAAACTTATCACAACAGAGTTGAAACCCTGTGTTAGGTTCCAACATCATGCATACAAGTACACTATCTCAGCAATCAGGGTTGTTAATGCTGGGTTTACCACAGCAAGTTTTAACTTTAATATCCTCACAACTTAATAGTCAACAAAGCATGACTTGGCTTGCCTCATGGCAGATTAGTCAGCTGCACATTTAGCAAAGTTATTGCAAAAATGTTTGGTGGAAGACTTCTTGGCTGAGGTTTCAAGCCTTCTATTAAAATTATGCAAGCAAGAACACACAACTTAAATATTTTTTTTTAAATTCTTTCTGAAAAGCCCTGAATGGAAATACCTATTTCTATAAAGTACAATATAGACTCAGGCTCTGTTCAAGTTACCTGCATATCCTTTCCAGCCAAATGTAAGGAAAGAGGGGAAATCAACATCAATATGGCTCAACCTTATTGGATTTAACTTCAGTATACAGAATTTTTAACTTATCACATCAATTAGGTATTCCATTTGTTTTATATAAATCAAAGTTTAACTGAACCAATCACATCCAATCCATGGGAAAATGCTGTGGCCTTTACTTCCGAATATATCCAGAATCCAATCACTTCCCACCACCTTCCACAGCCAAGCCACCATCACCTCTTGCCAGGATTTGCACAATAGTTTCCACCCTGGATCCCTGTTGGCATCCTTGCCCTGCCTCCCACATGCCCCAGTTCCTTCTCAGTAACAGTAGCCTGTCTTATCTCTTAAAAACAAGAGTCAGATTATGCCCTTCCCCATCTCAGAACTCTCCAATGGCTCCCCATTTTGCACAGAATAAAAGCCTCCAGGCAAGGGCCTCATCCGAGCTGGCTCCCCTCTATCCTTCCTTCTCCCTCTCCTGCTTCCTTCCCCGACCAGTGCTGGCCTTGAACGTGGCAGACACACCCCTGCCTTGGGGCCTTTCCACTGGCCACCCCATCTTCCAGGAATGTTCTTCCTTCATATACCCACACTGCTTGCTTCCTCACCCTTTCATTCTTTTTGCAAATGTCTCCACCCTCTAAAGTTGCAGTGCTTTTCTCCCAATCCACATCTGCCATATTCTATTTTATATTGTTCTTTAGCACTTACCATTTCACAATGAACTGTATAATTTACTATTTATTATGTTTATGGTCTGGGCTGCTCCACCAGAGTGTTAGCTCTATGAGAATAGACATTCTTTGTTTTATGTACTGATGTTTCCCAGCACCTAGAAGAGTGTCTGAAACACAGTGGACCCTCAATAAGTATTGGGGAATAAATAAATGAATGAATTTTCAGGTGATTATATGTGCTATATGGTAGCACCTACTAATAAAGACTAAGGAGGATGGATGTCAAGTTCCTGAGGCTGCAAAGTGTGGGGTTCTTCGATCTAAAAGAAATTTCCTAAGTTACCAGAAGGAAATAGTGAATTGTACTATATTTGGGGAAGAAATAAGTGAAGCACAGAATGGTCACCATCTTAATCCTTTCCTTATCAAAGTATTCAACTTTATTTCATGGAGAACTTTATCTCTAGGAATGCAACCCTTATTTTATAATAAAATCTATAGAGAAAATAGGATTAATTTTACTGTTTAAATTAAGGGACTCTGGACCTTCCTTCTACAAATATCACCAGGTTAATCCAGGACAAACATACAGAGAGAAAATAAGGCATAATTTCAGAAGAAAGGCACAGTTAAAGTTGTATGATTTTCAAAACTCCTGGGAAATGAAGATTCCTGGAGAGTAAAGTGTTAGGGGCAGGTCATCAAGCAGCCTAGTCCCCAGGGATGCCTGGGGACACTTCCTCACACCTGCCTGTGGTTCCCAGCAGATCCAGCCCACTTGCTCTCCCAGGGAATCCTAACATTCATAGTCAAGAATAACAATGATAATCAGTGCTGTCTTCAATGTCTTCCACATTTGGTTTACAGTGACTATTTGAGTCCCACCTGACCTTCTTAGAAGCTTCTTTCTGAAGGAGTAGAGGCAGCTGTTTTACTGAGAGACAGTTGACCTATAGAAGACTGCCCATACTAATTGTTGTGACTGTCACACAGAGCCTCAACTGATGGCCACTGCCACTGCCAGGAGGAGCTGGGGCCCCTGGGCACAGAACAGACCTTCGTTGTCTCTGACCTTTCCTCCTTGGAGGCTCTTCCCAAGGGACCACTTTCACTGGCACCTTGCCCTGCCCCACCACATTGAATAGAAGGGCTACTCTAGACACAGCAGACTTCACAGGGCCTTTCCCACACCCCTACTGGAGCCCATCCTCCATCTCCCTGATGGCCCCTCTGCCCCCCTGCTGAGCATCTCTGAGCTCCCTTGTCCCCACCTGGCCTGAATCCTAGGCACAAATACACAGCTAGAAAAAGGAGATTCCTGGGAACTCAAGCAGCATGTTAAAGCTCATTTTTTTAATGGGTTAAATAGTTATTTGCTTCTGACCTGGGAATCAAATCAGACTTTAAAACATGGTTCCTCTGACCAAACCACACATTTCCCAAAAGTGGTTGGAATAGAACTTTATGGAAAGTTGTTGAATGTACTTCTGACATGTATCAAAAAAAAAGCAAATCAGTTTTTGAAGAGAGTATTGCACATTTTCTCTGGGCATAAACAGGGCCAAGAGAATCTTTTCTTTCAGGAATCTGATAGGAGAGAGCTAGAAACTGATGTCGATTAGTAGCAGTGGCTGGAAATAACAGTGCAGGTGACAAGGCCAGCCCATGTGCACATGAGAAACTAGAGGAAACCAGGGAAGAGTCAAGAGGAAGGATGAGCAGACTCTGGAGAGAAACAGGGACAGAGGGCAAAAGGATCCTCAGACACACGGGATCTGAGGGCTACCTCTTCCCCCCACACTCCAGTCCTATACCTGTCCACACCTGAGGGCCCGCTGCAGCCTGTCTCCTGTTACAGGCCTCGAACTTCCCCTCACAAACATAATCCCCACCCACCCACCCACCTCACCCCACTTTTCTCTTCTGTAAAACCTGCACTGGTTTCAACTTCTTGCAACAAAAAGCAAGAGCATTAGACTATCTAACCCAATACCCTGAATTCCTTTAGCAATAGAACTATAAAGATGGTTTCTCAAACTCAACAGCGGTTGCCACAGTCTGACACAGCTTGTTTAATTTTCAGAGAGATTAAGAAGCACATTTTCAGGGAAAAAAAAAAGAATATTCGTTGCTAAAGTTTCTTCCTTAAATATATATTTCACTTAAAATACAATTTACTATTCCTCAGAGCAGTAAACAGCAGGTGAAATTAAAAACTAAAGTTGAAAACGAACGAATTCACACTTTAGCTTGGGTTGTGCTCTTAATTCACAGCCAGCCAATCACTTTAACTAGCTGCACAGATGACTAAATAAAACCTGTTAATAAATGCAGCTAGAGTGTATTCAAAAATTTAAGCAATGCATATTAGAATAAATTTGTGTATCTGCTGATCATAAATTTAATTCTTTAAAATAAAGGTCCAACTGGCATAGAAGGGAGTAGATAAGAATAAGAGGGAGAAATGTCTCCCACTTCAGCACAGTCTTTCATAAGAAGGCAGATGGGTCAACAGAAGAACTGGGTTAACCCATGATAAATGATTGCATGCAGACCTTAAGATAAGAAGGTGTGCTTATGGCATTTCAGCCTGTTCCTGATCCTTCCTTCCTGCCTGGATGCTTATGGACTTCATGTTTGCTTAGCCAGCTATAATAAATGTGCAAATATGTGTGTGTGTGAGAGAAAGTGTGCATATATGTATAAAAGAATAAATAAATACAACACATATATACATATGTCTTAGCAGTTCTGCTCCTGCTAGAACCAGACTGATATAATTTAAAACATGGTATAAAGTATTTATGTTTTACCCATCTCTCTCCTCCGGTAGTCCAGAAGCTACTTGGAGGCAGAGAACAAGTTTCGCTTGGCTTTGTATGTGATATATACATCAGATTTATTTGACACCTGTTATATGCATTCTTGGCACACACTGGGTGCTTGATAAATGTTTACTTAGTTAATGTAAGTAAGTGATGATAATACGGCAAGGGGGCCAGTCTGTAAGAGCTGAAAGGAAGATCTGTAAAATCAAGGGACAGAGTGATTACTATTCCATATTCACAATATTCTAAAGTATACAGAAGACAATAACAAGAGTTAGTAGTAATAATAATAATGATGACTACATTTATGAAGCCCTTACTAAATACAAGACATTGCATTAAAATTTCTTCATATACGTTATTTCTCTCCCATCCCCCCCCCCCAAAAATCCTAAGAGAACTTGGACTGTTAGTCCAACTGTTCCTGTTGTCCAAACTTTACAGGTAAAGAAACGAAGGCACCCAGAAATTACATAACTGACTCAAGATCTCACAGATCTTCCCCCTCACCTGCTCTCTCCTGTACCTACCTCTCTACTAGTTACTTCCCATCAGTAATCAGATATGCTCCAATATCTCTTCTCTTGACCTCTGATCCTGCTCAACGACTGCACCTCTGCTGTATTCTCTGTCACAGTCAAGTTACCAATAACATGTTCATATAAGCTGTCTTCACTCCCCTACCTCCTATTCCTTACCTCTCTGACTTACTGTAATCGATTTCTACTTCCACCAAAAGAAAAGATGCTTTTGCTAGAGTCACAGTGAACTACATATCACTACATTTAATAAATGCACATCTTCCAATTTCTATTCTTGACAGTACTAAACACAATTAGACTCCTTGAAGCATCATCTTGGCTTTATGATAGCAGGATGAGTCCCAATTCGTATTTGCAGAAGAAAACAAGGGAATCCTCTAGTTAGCTTAAACAGAAAGAGGGTTATTGGTAGTTCAGAAATCTCCAGGAAGCCTGGCGAGTCAGATGGGGATGTTCAAAAGGACAATGACAGAAGAAAGAAACCACGCTGAAAGATGAGCAGGAAGCACCGAGCCAGGAGAAAAGTTCAACCCTACCACAAGTCTGAACTAGAAAAAGTACCACAGCACTGCCTCCCACCACTCAAATCCCATGACAACAGGTACTGAAAACTAGAACTTCCATGACAGATACCCCAGCAGCACCAGGAAACTTTGACACTACGTCTGTCGGAAGATGTCTTCAGCACGTGGCCACCCTTCACTGTCTTTCTCAGCCTCTTGTCACGTGCCTCATGTATTGGCAGAACCAAAGTCACACACAGTTCTAGCTGCAAGGTATTCATTCTGGGAAATTCTGGCCACAGTAGCATGGGAAAATAACACAGGAGGGGATGGCAGAGGTGTTGAATGAACCAATCTACAGTATCTGTCACACCACCATACATTTCTAGATTTCCACACTTTTGGTCTTTGCAGCGTCTTCTGTCTGTGACCTCCAACACATATTTTTAGTCTATGCACTTCTCTCTTCTTCCATGGCTAACAGCATTTTTCACTTGGACTACTGCAATTCCTTCCAGTCTAAATTACCCACTTCCACTCTTAATCCCCAAGAATCCACACATTACTGAGAGAATCAAATAAGAAAGATTTTATAACTGTAACATACCCTATAAAAATGATTGCTAATAAACTATTGTTCTTAGTTTTAACTTTTAAACTTTTTAAAACACCATTTAAGTAGGAAGCTACATATGTGTCACAACTTGAAGGTGCTAGAAAGATCCCCAGTCTCTATCTGTAACCTGACGGCTAAGAATAATGCCAGAAATTCTAACAATAGGGTTAAGTCGTACTTATATCATGAATCCAGCACCTCTGGCTAAACCACATATATCCCGGGAAAAGGAGTTTATATTTGTTGTGAAATTATATAAAACTGGGATCAAATCTTAGCCCTTTCTGCATTTTAAGGTCTGCTCCTCTTCTTTAAAGAGGGATCACAGGTGGGTAGAAAGGATTAAATGGAAATATCTAATAAAGTGACTGATCCATGGTAAATAGGCAATGAACTCTAGCCCTTTCTCTCTGTCAGTATCTTATTGAGAACTAGTTTGTGAGAGTGATTAATAACCATTGTGATGGTTAATGAAAGATGCAGGGTTGTAGCAATCTGATACAGGCTTAGTGTGTAAAAGGGACTACAAACCCACAGAAAAGGAGGTCCCGGTGGAGGACAATGGGGCTCTGCTCAGATAAAACAGTATGGGCCCCTGGGGGCAGCCAGAGGAAGGGAAGGCTTTTGGGAGCCTAGAGTGGGAAGAGGGTCATAAGAAAAACAGAGACAGCAATAAAACCAGGAAGAGATCACGAAATCCATCTCACTCACTTCAGAGCTGGTGCCTGGAGCGAGCCCAGTGGGGTGCCATCAGTGTCTCTGACCACTGTCCACATCACCCCACACGCTGAGCTCTAACCTGCCTCAGAAAAGCCTCGGAAATAGGAACCACAGTGAAGATGAGCAGGTAGAGTAGGTGCTCAGCAATGGCACGTCATTCCTTGCCTTACTTTTTGTCCCAGAGCTTGTTTCATAAGAGTGGCAATCTTCCCCAAATGAATGCAATCCTACATGAGTCTCCTTAACACAGACGGAGGGCAGGCCTGCAAGCTAGGCAAGGCCAAACGGAAGTTTACCTTCTCACCTGCTGATGGGTGATTTCATCTTCAACCCAGGAAATGAGCCAAAAGACGACCCTACATTGGCTGTTGCTAAAATGTACCCTGTGGCTATTTATCACTGCAAATCATGTAGAAGAAACTGCTTTCCACCAATATATCTCATATATTTGGCCTATGAACTAACTCAATTTATAGGTTTTTTTTTTAAAACAGGAAACTTATATTAGTATAAACTTTACTAATTTAGTAAAGTAGGAATTTTGTATTCATTTGCATATTCTAGAACAGTGCTATTTAATGTAGAACTTTTAAAGGCGGACTTTATAGGAGAGGGATTTTGTCAGTAGTTTACAGGCTCCGTATACTAACATTCTTCTTCCCAACACACCATGTGGCCCCGACACCCCTGGTAGAAGAAATGAAAGTTGGCTGGTAGCCAAGCAGTGCTCCTCACAGGACCTTACACAGTGCAAAGACTTGTGTTCATGAATGTCAAAGGTCACATATTCTAGTTTTTTTAGAAGTTGAAACATTTTGCTCATGTGCTATTTGAAGGACATTCTATAAAAAGAAAGTAAAATATGAACAAGCCACAATTTATTCTCTAGCTTCGAAAGGCAAGTAAGTTGTTTACAGCCAAAAACATGTACATTCTTCCAGGAAAACAGCAGACAAGTGATAGACACTATATAAACACCTTCTGTATCTCTGTATAACACACAGTTTTAAAGTATATGTTAATACATTAATTCCCATCTAAAATACCTCTTAGTTTTCTTATTTAAAGATCATTCTCATGGAACTCTTTATAAAAGAAGTTGTATAAAAGCTTTAAAGAAGATAAAAATTCTAAAGCTTGAATATTTATTCCAACCCGCACATATACCAGTCTCCTTTTCCCCAGTGATAACAACAAATAAAGATATTTTAGTAGACCTCTGAAAAGAGTGTTTGCTTGAAAAGTAGTCATTTATTCAATAAATATTTTTGCTAGGTATTGTATTAGGCAAAGGTGATAATAATGTGTGTGTGTGTGTGTGTGTGTGTGTACTAAAAATGTATAAAAGGTGCCTACACTTGTGGAGCTTGCAGGTTAGTGGGAGTGAGGGGCATAAATAAATGAACCGCACAAACACAAACAATATTACAATTATAGCAAATGCTCTGATAGGGAGATATGTGGAAAAGCTATGAACACATGGAAGGGGAAATAGAGTCTGGGAAGGCGACTGAGAAAGGGTCTTTGTTGGTTTGAGCTGCTATAACAAAAATACACAGACTAGGTGGCTTAAACAACAAATATTTGCTCCTCATAATTTTGGAAGCCAAAAAGTCCGAGATTAAGGCATGGCAGATTTCATGTCCGGTGAGGTGTCTGGTTTACAAGGTAAGAGAGTGAGAGAGTGAGAGCTCTCGGACTCTTCATCTCTTTATAAGGACATCAATTCCATCATGGGTATCCTCCACGACCTTACCTTAATCTAATTACCTCCCAAAGGTCCCATCTCCAAATACCATCAGTCTATACCAGGAAGTGATGGTTGGATTGAGGTCTGACGAGAGGTGGAGCTATTTAAATGAAGGCAGTTGTGACAGGAAGGCATGGCAAGTTTAAGAATTTGGAAAAAAAAATCACCAAAGCTGGAGACCAGAATAAGGGATGATACAGGGCATGAGATGAAGCCAAGGAGATAGAGGGGTCCAGACCACGTATTATGAAATGAATTGTGTCCTCCCAAAGTTCACATGTTGAGATCCTAGCCTCCAATACCTCAGAATATGACTATATTTGAACATATGGTCTTTAAAGAGGTACTTAAGAAACAATAAGGTCATATGGGTAAGCCCTAATCCAATATGACTGGCATCCTCATAAGGAGATTAGGATATAGATAACACACAGATCAAGGGATGACCACGTGCAGACACAGCAAGAAGGTGGCCATCTGCAAGCCAAGGAGAGAGCCCTCAGAAGAAACCAAGGCTGTCAGCACTTTGATTGTGGACTTTGAGCCTCCAGAACTGAGAGAATATAAATTTTTGTTGCTTAAGCAGCAGAGTCTATGTTATTTTGTCATGACAGCCTTAGCACGCTACTAAGGGCCATACAGGGAACAGTAAAAAATGCGGTCTTGATCCTAAGACTATGGAATCCACAGATGGGGTTTAAACTGGGGGTAGAAGGATTATAGATCAGATATGCCATTTACTCTGGCTGCAGTGTCAAGGTGAACTGCTGAGAGACTGAGTGTGACAGGGTGTGATAAGCTGAATAATGGCTCCCAAAGACATCCACATCCTAATCCTGAGAACCTGTGAATGTTACCTTATATGACAAAAGTCACTCTGAGGATGTGATTAAGCTAAAGATCTTGCAATGGAGAGATTATCCTGAATTATCCAGGTGGGCTCTAAGCAAAATCACAAGGGAGATTTCACAGTGGAGGAGAAGGGCGTGTAATGATGGAGGCAGAGAGTATAGCAATGTGCTTTGAAGATGGAGGAAAGGCCTATACAACAAGGAATATAGGCGGCCACTGGAAGCTGGAAAAGGTGGAAGAATGGATGGACACCAAGAGCCTCCTGGGGAAGGAACCAACACACCGTGACTTGAGCCCAGTGAGAACCATTTGGACCTCTAGTCTCCAAAGCAGTAAGAGAATACATTTGCATTATTTTAAGCTACCAAATTTGTGGTAATTTGCTACAGTGGCAACAGGAACCCAATATATGGGAAGATCAACTATGAGGCGGTAAGTATTCATCTAGAGGAGAGATGCTCGCATAGTGGTGGCTGCAATGGTGAGGATACTTACTTGAGAAATACTTAGCAAGTAAAATCAATAGGAATAGATGCCGCATTTGATCTGGAAGGAAGGTGAAGTAGAGGGAGCCCATGAGATTTCTGTGTTCTTCACTGCCCTACCACAGTAACAACTAGATACTGGTAGAGCAGTCAATTTACCATCCTACTTTGGGAGGCAGGGATCTGAAGAGCTGTTTAAAGATTTGAAGACAGGAAAACAAAAGCTGTTTTTCTCATTTTACTTCATCTCAGGAGTTTTTAAATTTTAAAAAATCTACCTCCAAACTAAATGTGCTATTACAATTTTATGTGGAGATGATCAAAACTCTTTAGTTTTAAAAAAAGTTTCTGAATGTGGAATATTTCTTGACTTTGATTTCAAAAAAACCTGGAGCCCTTGGGGTATTTAACCTTGAAGATATATGAATGCAGGTTACAGAGTACCTATTCTATTCAATATTCTTATTATATATTTATGTTCCCCTCCATAAAGATTTAGCCTCTCAAGGCCACCAAAAGCTAATATACATAAAATGTTATAGTTTTTAGTAATACATAGCCCAATAGCACCTATGCCACACCCTTCCTCACTTTCACAGTGACTCTGATCCCACAGGGCTCCATGCAAACACAGTCATCAGTAGGGCCCTGTTCAATGCCAAATTTAATGCAGAACGTTTCCGTCACTTGCACTTTAATTTCCTCACACCGGAGGCTGACCCTGCTGATAAGAAGAGTCTTGGCTACATTTAGGAAGTTCAAGCATTTGATTAAAACTGGTGTTGTGTGACTTGTGCTATTTACCTTTCTCACACTAATCGCCTGGTTTATATCAGAACAAAAAAGAGCTCGTATGCTCCCATACTCTGCATTCCTCTTTTAGGGATGGGATACTCCACACATCTGAACTTCTGCAAACATTGCTGAGAATTTAGAAGGTCTTTCAGCATAATGAAGGAACTGTCTTAAGGACTTGGGATTTATTATTAGTAAAATGGTAAGGAAATATCCTCAGAACCATGAATTCAGACTTGCTTATAGAGTAAGATTTCAAAGCAGAAGAGGCACACCTGAATATCCCCAAACAGAGGAAAAACACAAAAAATCTGAAAAATTATAGCAACCTGGGGCCATTTTACTCAATTGTTAATGCCCTAAATGATGTAAGAGTCTCCATATTAAAACTCCAGTATTTGATGCTCCTAAATTACCATGTTCATCCTTGACTGGTGGAGGGAAGTGTGTGCTTTAATTTTAGATGATTTTAATAAAAATTGCTAAAGAAAAATGGTTAAGCTCCTAACCTCTGCTGTACTAAAAACTATGTGGCACTATTCCATGTCTAGCAATACTAAATAAATAAAATAAAGCATGTCTTTTTGCTTTCTATACTGCCGGGTGTTATGTAGTATGTTCAAGATTTTGAAGGATGGACCATGAAGTTACCTTATTCTCTTAGTCTTATCAGGAAATGCTGCTCATGAATCATGCATGACTAAATCAGCCTTTTGGTTTCACAGAGATTTGCATCCCTACCTAGGTAATCCAGGGCCATACTGATATCACTGATCTGTTCAATTCATTGACTAATGACTTGCATGCTCTTCACTGGTGTTTTTTAGCAGTTGCTCTTGAGTGAAACTCACACGTAGTTCCTAGCAGCAACTATTCATTTCCTAAGCAGACACTTTAAAATAAATTGATATTTTATCTTGGAGGATATATACTAAAAGGAATTCCAATTTATCGAGTAACTCAGCTTTTAAAATACAGAGACTTAATACACACACACATCTTAAATCCTCTACTTTGAGAATACTGTTACTGGTACATTTTTAAATGAATCAAGAGATCTTTGGGGTTTACTGGGGGACTAAATAGATTATCTAAAGTCAAGGAGTATGTCTTCCCTGAAAAGCTAATTATATCATTGTCAGAGCTCTCAAAGAAGGAGGTATTTTCTAGGTAGTCTATTGATGTAGTCATGTTTTTGGATAATAAGTTCTTTTGGTTGGACTTAACCTGGTTTCCACTCCTGAAAAACTTAACCTGGCTTCCACTCAGTTAATCTTCACTGGAGATAAAGAATAATTGATCAATATTCTTTTAGAAATTCAGAGCTAAAAGGACTTCTAAAGATACCTAGCTCCGTAAGATCACAGAATATAAGATGAATAAGACAAAAAAACAAATGCACTTTTGTATACTTATAACAAACACATGGACACTGAAATTTAAAAAACAATTACAAAAAATAAAAATAAAACACAATTACAATCACACCAAATAAAATAATAAAATACTTAGGTATAAGTCTAGCAGAAACATGTATAGGATCTGTTTCCTGAAAATATGAAAGCGCTGCTGAAGAAATGAAGGAAGACCTAACTAAATGGAGAGACATATCACGGCAATGGGTCAGAAGACTCAATATAGTCAAAGTGTCAATTCACCCCAAATTCATCTACAGGTTTATCAATCCTAGCGAGGCTCTTATACACATAGACATGCTCATTCTAAAATGTGTCTGGAAAGGCACAGGACACCTGGAGCAAATCCAACTTTTTTTTTAGAAGGTTTATTTATTTGTGAGAGAGAGAGTGCATGAGTGGGGGGAAGGGCAGAGGGAGAGGGAATCTCCAGCAGACTCCCCGCTAAGCCTGGAGCTACCACGGGGCTTGATCCCATGATCCTGAGATCATGACCTGAGCTGAAATCAAGAGTCGGGTGCTTAACTGACTGAGCCACCCAGGTGCCCCAAAACATTTAAGATAAAAAAAGAATAAAGTGAGAGGAGTCACTCTACCCTATACAAAAAGACTTGTTATATAGCTACCGTACTCAAGACAGTGTGATATTGGCAGAGGGAGAGACACATAGGCCAATGGAGCAGAGCAGAGAGCCCTAACATGGACCCTCATAAATATGTCCAACTGATTTCTGAAAAAAGGTGGAAAAGCAATGCAATGGAGGAAAGATCATTTTTTTTTAAACAAATGGTGCTGAAGCATTGGTCATCCGTAGGCAAACACATGAACCTCAGTCCACACCTCATATGTTCTATAAAAAGTAACTCAAAATACATTGCTGGTGTGAATGTAAACTGACACAGTCACTATGAAAAACTCTGGCAGTTTCGTATAAAACTAAACATGCACTTAACCATAATTGATCCAGCAACTGTACTCAAAGGCATTTATCCAAGAGAAATAAAAACTTACATGAATGTCCACAATTTTTTTCAAAATAGCCAAAACCAGAAACAACCCAAATGTCCTTCACTTACATCCATACCATGGAATACTGTTCAGTAATAAAAAGGAATAAACTATTGATACATGAAACAACTTGGTGTTGGTTCAAAATCTCAGGAGCTTCCCAGGGGAAATTTGAAACTGGCCCCCATATACGAGGGCAAAGAAAGACTGAAGAAAGGGGCAGATAGTTCCAGATAGGTAGGGGGCAGGTTTAATAAGCAAGGGAACTTACATTCCAGGCTTGTCTCGAGCAGGCACAAGACAAGTAGACCTCCACATCTGCCCACCAGAATCTTAAAAGTTTATATAGCGGCCTTAACGGGGCTCAGTCACATACACCATTCAGACGGTCTCAGTAACACCTTCTTCTCTCAAGCCTACATCCTTAAAACAGCTCCTAGTGTGGGAATGGGGAGCACAATATACATTTACATTCCAAGCGCAAGGGAGGGTGAGGAGCCTCTGATTGCCTGGGTCCTGTCCTCTCAATTACCTTCTCCAACACTTGGATGGAACTCAAGGGAACTATGTCGTAGTGAAAAGATCCGATCTCAAAAGGTTACACACCATATGATTCCATTTATATAACATTCTTGAGGGACAAAATTATAGACGTGGGAAACAGATGGGTGGTTGCTAGGGGTTAGAGATGTAGAGGTGGGAAAGAGGTAGCTATGCCTATAAAAGGGCAACAGGAGGGATCCTTGTGATGGGACTGTTTCCTATCTTCACTGTGGTTTTGGTCACATAAATCTATCACACATGGGATAACACCGCATGCACACACACAGATGCATTAAAACTGATGAAATCTAAATAAGGTTGGTGGATCGTATCAATATCAGTTTCCTGGGTGTGATACTGTCTTGTAGTTAAGCAAAATGTTACCCTTCGACAAAACTGGATGAAGGTTATACAGGATCTCTCGGTGTTATGTCTTACAATTGTGGGTGAATTTATAATTATTTTTTGAAGTTTTTTTTAAGCTAAAAAAATAAGATACATAATCTACCTCTGTTTTACAGAGGAATAAAGAAACAAACACTAAAGGAATTTACTCAAGATTGCGCTGTTAGTTAAGAGCGAAGATAAAAAATAAGACTCAGGTCTCTGAATCTTCCACTGTGCCATAATCCTTAACACAAATAATAAGATAAGCAATCATTACTGTTCCATCCCATCTGGGAGATTAAAATAATAAAGACAGGGGCACCTGGCTGGCTCAGTCAGTACAGCATGCTACTTGTGATTTCATGGTCATGAGTTCAAGCCCCACATTGGGTGTACAGCTTACTTAAAAAAAAAAAAAAAAGATATTCAACAAATAGAAAAATAACCCAATTTTTTAAAAAAGAGAAAAAATAATAAAGATAACATCAAGCAGCGAAAAATCTAGTTAAGCATACATGGAATAATGTTAAGGGAATAAGCGGGAACTAAATTTAAGTATTACATAGTTCTAACTTAAATATATAAGAACTCAGAAAAAAGGCACAAACATGTTTGTCATACAATTCCTCTACAAATCTGAACAAATCTAAAGCAAATAACCTCATTTATATAGAAAAACCCATAGGAAAAGGACTTCTTATCCAGATGCACAGACTTAGCCTTAAATATATTTTATGCTTAGGATAACATATTCTGGGCGGAAGGAGGACCGCCACAGGAGATGTGCAGCTAATGGTTACCAGACTGGTGTCTGCTCCCTTGCCTCCACCGTCCTCAGTGGCAAGCCCAGTGACACAGAACATCCTAGGAAAGGACACAGGTCCTCTTCTTCACAGAAGTAAGCCATGCACACACAACAAATAAATCTAGCCTATCTGAAGTGGAATTTGTTATTTACCTCAGAGTCTAGTTTTAAATTTATTATGATTGTAATCTGTGGGTCAAAAGGGACAAAAGTATTACTTAATACTCAGTTCCATAGTAATAGTTATCAACTTTGTGACAGAACACTGCAAGAGGGCCGAAAGTAGTGTTCTGCACACAGGGCCGACTCAGTCTGCACTGCAGTGAGTTCCAGTAATGAAGAGTATCATCGGGATTCTGGTAATGATGATGGACTTTCAGGTTCTGTTTACCTGGTGCTGAAGATGATGGATTTTTAAGGTCTGAGGGTGAAGATTAAAACTTTTATGATAGTTTTGTACATCTGGGGGGCTTGTTATAATAGCTTTAATGTTCCTGAAATATGTTTCTTTTTATTTATTTTATTTTTTTAGGATTTTATTTGAGAGAGAGGGAGAGAGAAAGAGAGAGCAATCAGCTGGGGGCGGGCAGGGGCAGAGGGAAAGGGAGAAGCCGACTCCCCACTGAACAGGAAGCCTGACACGGGGCTCGATCCCAGGACCCTGGAAGAATGACCGAAGCCAGAGTCTCAACCAAATGAGCCACCCAGGTGCCCCAAAATACGTTTCTGTCTAGAATTCAATTTTTCTTGCTCCCAATAAAATATTTGTTTGTTTGTTTTTACATTATCAGCAGAACACTGGGATTCAGTTAAGTTTGTTATGTTTTGCATCAGGTTTTCTTGAAATATAATGTTGCATTAATAGGCAATGGTAACTTTCTGGGGTTTTACTCAAATTTACTGCGATTTTGCTGATTTTATTCCTTTATTCATATTTGCTTTTTAATCATGTATTAGATAGAACTGCATTCCTAATTGTGGTTAATATTGTGGCTTGTTTTTTAATTACAGCCCCATAATTTGCTTTCTATCACATGATGGTATGAGATTAAATTCACCAGCAACTTTTCTTTTTTGTTTGCTGTTAGTATTCTTTTACACAGAAACTTATCTGTTTGCACATTTTTTAGAACCGGTTGGCTCTCATGATCTTTCCACAGCTTGTTATTTCTGTATTTATAAGAACACAACTTAAAAATCAGGCATAATACATGCGTGGGATAAAAAGTACTTAACCGCCTCCCTCCCCCCCAAAACCCCTCCCTATGAAATTGAAATGCTTCTTATATGATGGCATGACACTGGCACAGTGTGTCCCCAGCAAAGTCAGCAAAGCTAATACTATCCTAGCACTTATACCTGCTTCTACCCCCTCAGCTCCCTTCCCTTCACCAGGACACCTGTCCCCCAGTCTCCTCACTCACTCTGTGCTTTCCATTGTTGTTTTGCTTTGCTTTCTGCCTAGAGAACCACTCACCTCATCCTCTACTTTACAATCTCCTTTTCAGCTTTTAGAATTAGTTCTAATATCATTTACTCCAAAGCCTTCATGGACTCCTGTAAGTAGTTAACTTTCCTTTTTCTGTGTTCCCAGAACACTTTTGAGCTCATTACTACAGAACTCAGAAGGCTGTACTATAAATATCTGCAGATCTGTTTGTTTCCTCTCTTTGACAGGAACACCTCAGGTGGGGACTATGGGAAAGTGCCTGACCTAAAGCAGGTGACAAGTAAAGCAGGCTTGCTTCCTGATTGTCCCCAGCCATCAGCCTGCTAGGTTGGGCTATTGTTTTGTTTTTGGAAACAGCAGCAAGTCTATTCTCATGATCTAAGGAAAATGCATGAGCCAATGCAAGGCAGGGACATAATTATTTTTTTCCAGCTGACTTTGGCAGGGATCTCTCAGGATCCCCATTTAGAGAGCAAAGGCTGAGAGAGAAAACATCCTTGTTCAGGATCCTTTTTGTTAGAAGGCGCATGAGGGGTGGCACTTACTTTTCTATAGGGCAATCTGACATCGAGAGCAATAGCTAAGAAAGGAATCTAGTGCCCTCAGTCAGTAGGGACCCCTTGAAAAACACACTATGTGTTATATGTCCAACATATTTTGGACACTGAGGTTAGAATATCATCTCTTAGACCCTTAAGATATGCACCTGGAAAGGAAAGGCAGGAAAGCAATATGTAGCTTTGCGGCAAGAACCCTTAGACAACTGTGGGGAATGAATGAAATCATTTAGGAATGTACTTACATACTGTTGTATTCATGGTAAAGATAATAACCCCATCAATGTTAGTGGACCTATGCCACATAAATCAGTTTTTAATAAAATAAGTTTCTACTCCTTTGATAAATTTTAGTAATTTTTGTTGTAAATTTCTCTAAAATGTATCAGTTGCCTCCTTGTCTCTCTTTTGAGCAAAACAAACTTTTCTTGATGGTCTAAGTTCATGGAAATATTAAAGAGTAATACAGAGTGATAAGGCCTCAGGAGTTCCTTGCCACCACATTAAATGGATCCAGGGTGTTAAAATGCTTATTTCATATGTTCACTTGCACAGTATTTTAAATATAGATTCTGTTTCTTCCATCAACATCAGTTCATGCTTGCTGCTCTTTGTACATTGACTATTAGTAGGGAGATGACTTTCTCCCTGCTAATTCCCAACTTTTAATTTGCTGCAGTCCAAGAAACCACACACATTTGTGGGACTGTATTAAGTAAGAGTGAATAAGGTAATAGGGGTGTGTTTCTCACTGGACTGAAAACTTGTAGAAAGTAAATAATAACTATTGCTGTTTTTGAGCCCTGAAGTGCCTAGCATGGTGTTTTGCATACCACAGCACTAAGTAAATATTTTCTGATTTGACTTAAGCAGTATGAGCTGTATTTTTATGTCTATTCCAGCTACTCAAGCACTGTTAGCTTACTTTTTTTGTTTTAAGGTAGGTCACCAAGAATAGTTTGCCAGATAAGTGATCTCCCTGTTAAGAGTGATATATATCACTCTTATGGCCTAGAAGGATATACACAGCAAGGTGAATGAATGGTGGTTACCTGTGAAAGATGATAATTTTAGATCATTATTAGTTCCTTCTTTCTTCTTTTTTTAAGATTTTATTTGAGAGAGAGAGAGAGAGAGCACTTTAGTGTACAAATGGGGGGAGGGGCAGAGGGAGAAGCAGACTCCCTGCTGAGCAGGGAGCCCAATGCCCAGGACCCTGAGATCACGATACGAGCCAAAGGCAGATACTTAACTGACTGAGCCACCCAGGCACCCCAGTTCCTTCTTTCTTATCAGCACTTAAAAATATTCTACAAATATTGCTTCTATAATGTAAAAATGTCATGTCACATCTAGGATTATTTTAGATGGAAATACCAATTTTCCAATTTCTAATTTCCAAATACGATATTCCAATTCTGTGAAAAAATGGACTTACATGAGGAGAAAATGCAAATAAAAAGTAAGTGGTGAAGATATCACAGGAATGAAGACAATAATTACTGGGGAAGAAAATAACATGGTGAAAAAAACAAATAGGATGTGGTAATAGATGAGATACAGAATGAAAGGTGATAAAGGAAAATCATTTGAGAGTATTTGTACGACTTGTTTGTTCTTTCATTTTCTATTGATCTGAGTGTTTATGGAGCATCTATTCCTATGCAAATATTTTCATTGGGTACTGGTACCACTAAGAATGGAGAAAATGGGACTCAACAGGCACTTCTGGGGGCAGGGGAGGCAATGATGATGGCCTGGAAGTCACTGAGAAACAAGATGAGTATCACTGGTTTGACAGGAGTGAACAGGAGACTAACGCAAGAACAAGTCTGAATGGAAGACACCAACACGAAAATCTACAAACACAAGGCAGACGAGACAAAAGCAGGGAGGAAGATCAGAAAGAAAAGATTCAAAGTCATTTATTACATCATCTGGAAAGAACCATTTAACCTTTTACCCTGGTTGCCTCAGGATTAAACTGAAATAATAATGACTGTCAAGGATATTACAAGAGGTATTATATATGAAATAACTTTAAAAGAGTGTAAAGCACTGTAAGAATCCCATAAGACATAATCAATGTTTTGTGTCACAAATCAAAGGGTCGGAAAAAGGACAAAAACATTCATTTCTCATTACATATTTAAAAAGTAAAGACTTCTTTCTTAAGTGACAAGCTCCAAGTCCTATTTTTTCTCTATTTCTACTCCCTAGCGCCTTCCTGTCAACTTGGCCAACTTTTTAAAAAGGATACACCAAAAATACTTAGCAAAGATTAGAGGGGCTGCCTGAGCAGAGAGCTCTCCTTTCCAACTCACTGGGCATTACATTACAAGAGAATATAATTAAAGAAACTTGCCTAACTTTGGGGTTGGTATCAGAGTCTGAAAAACTAATTTTAAAACAAGGCTGTTAAGACAGCAACATTAAAATGGAATTTCTTTAAATAGCTACAATTCTATTTCTCTTTGTAGTAAACTAAAAACATGAATACCATTTACTACTTGATCCTAGTCACCAAACTTAAATTTTAAATTCCACTCTTTTATGCTTAAAACAACAGGGAAAAAAAAGGGGGAGACTGGAGAATAGGAATCGGCAAATATGAGCTTAGACTGGCTTTGCAACTTAGCAAATCATTAACCACTGCCAGGTTTCTACATTTGTAAAATGAAAACTGTAATATGAGTCCTATGCTTTCACTATCCTTGCAGTTGTCATTTTGTATTATTTATTAGTTTAACTATTCTTCCACCAAATTGAATATTCCGTGAGGACCATGTCCTTCTTGTTCAGTAGTATATTCTCTGCATCCAGTAAAGTGGCTGGTATAAAGTGGCACTAAATGAATCTAATGTTTGGATATCCCAAGATGAAAGTGACAGAAGAGGAATTTACTTAATTATTCATCTATTTTCTTGTATCTTTTGACAAGCAAATGTCTTCAATTTTGATTAAGTCTAATTTATCAATTTTTCTTTCATATCAGTGCTTTCTGGTTCTTATCTGAAAAATCTTTGCCTACCCTAAGGTAACAAAGATACTCTCTTCTGTTTTCTTCAAGAAGCTTTTTAAGTTTTAGCTATTACATTTGTATCTGATTCACTTTGAATTAATTTTTGTGTGTTGTACAAGGTAAGGGTACAGGGGTTCTTTTTGTTCTTTCCATTTGGGTAGTCTTTCTAGGATTATTAGTTGAAAAGACTTCACTGAATTTCTTTGGTGCCTTAGTTGACCCATTTTTGTGTGGGTCAGTTTGGAGGCTCTTTATTCTGTTGCATAAACCTGTCTATCCTGTAGTACTAGGAGCACACTGTTCAGATTACTTTCACTTTATAGCAAGTCCCAAATTGAAGTACAGTAAATCCTCCAATTTCATTCTTATTTTTCAAAATTGTTTTGCAATTATAGCTATTTTGCATTTCCACACATTTTATATTAGCTTGTCAATTTCTGCAAAAATTCCTGCTGAGATTTTGTTTGGGACTATGTTGAATCTATAAATCAATTTGTGGAGAACTGATATCTTAACCATATTAAGTTTTCTCATTGAACATGTATATTGATTCATTTATTTAGGTATTTTTAAATTACTCTCATCAATATTTAATAGATCTCACACATCTTTTTTTACATTTTTATTTAATTTTATCCCCAAATGTTTAGTCTTTGATGTCCCTATAATTTTTTTAAATTTTATTTTCTAAATGTAGTACATGCAATTGATTTTTTTTTTTGAGAGAGAGACAGAGAGAGAGACAGAGAGAGAAAATGTGTGGTGGGGAGAGGCAGAGGGCGAGAGAGAGATAGAGTCCCAAGCAGACCTGCCATTGATTACGGAGCCCTATGTGGGGTGCGATCTCACAACCCTGAGATTATGACCTGAGCCAAAACCAAGATTTGGATGCTCAACCTACTGTAGCACACAGGTGCCCCCAGGCAATTGATTTTTATAAAATGGCCTTGTATACTGTTACTTTGCTAAGTTCACTGATTAGTTCTAGTTTTGTCAATCTCTTAGGATTTTCTCTGTATATGATCATATCATCTGCAAAGAAAATTTTACTTCTTTTTCTCTTTTTTTTTTTTTAAGGTTTTATTTATTTATTTAAGAGAGAGAGAGCACGAGAGGGAAGAGGGTCAGAGGGAGAAGCAGACTCCCCGCTGAGCAGGGAGCCCGATGCGGGACTCGATCCTGGGACTCCAGGATCATGACCTGAGCCAAAGGCAGTCGCTCAACCGACTGAGCCACCCAGGCGCCCTCTTTTTCTCTTTTTATGTTTTTTTTTTTAAAGATTGTATTTACTTAGTTGAAAGAGGGAGAGTGAGTGACAGAGCATGAGCAGGGGAGGAGGGAAAAGCAGACTTCCCTGCTGAGCAGGGAGTCCAATGTGGGGCTCCATGCCAGGACCCTGGGATCGTGACCTGAGCAGAAAGCAGTCGCTTAACTAACTAAGTCACCCAGAAGCCCCTACTTTCTATTTTTCTAATGTTTATATCTTTCATTTATATCTTTCTTTATATTTTCTTGCCTTATCACACTGGCTAAACCTCAACACAATGTTGACTGAAGAGGTTAGAGCACACATCCTTACCTTGCTCCTGATATTGGTGGACTGATTTGGGTATTAAGTGTGATATTAGTTATAGGTTTCTTATATGTGATCTTTTATCAGTTTGAGGAATTTCCCTCCTATTTCTAATTTGTTGAGAATTTTTTTAAATCACAAATGGGTGTTGAACTTTGTTTTCTCTGCATCTATTGAGATAATCATGTGGCTATTCCCTTTTGGTCTACTAATATAGTTAATTATACCAATTGATTATCAAGTATTTCATCAAAAGTACATTCTTGGGGAGAGAAAACTTTGATCATAATATATTATCCATTTTTATAGGGCTAGATTTGATTTGCTAATATTTTGTTTCATATTTTTGTGTCTACGTACATAAAAGTCTATAATGTTCTTTATTTGTAATGTCATTATATATTTTTAGTATCAGGGTTATGTTGGCCTCATAAAATGTATTTGGAAGATTCCATCTTCTTTTTTGGTAAAAGTTTTTGGTATTATTTCTTCCTTAAGTATTTGATAGATTTTACTGGTGAAGCCATGCAGGCCTAGAGTTTTCCATGTGCAAAGGTCCTTAATTATAAATTCTATTTATTTAACAGATGGTGGGTTATTGAAATATCCTGTTACTTCTTGTGGTCAGTTTTGTTAATTTATGTTTTTCAAGAAATTTTCCCATTTCATCCAAGCCATCAAGACACTGGCATAAACTCCTCTACTAACATAAAGTAATATGTCCTAAATATCTTTTAAAGTCTGTAGGATCAGTAGTGACATCCTCTCTTCCATTCTTGATATTTGTAATCTGTGTTCTTGCTCTCTTTTTAAAACATAGCTAGGGGTTTATCAATTATATAATATATATAACATATATATTTCTTCCTCCATACATTCGTATCTCAGTAATGTACCACTACACACAAAGTTTACTGTCTGTCTCCTCAAGTAGAGTCTGAACAGGAACTCTTTCCCAGTCTTGTTCTTGCCTGTGCCCTTGAAGCTGGCAAAGAGTAGGAGCTGAGTGAATATTTGTTGAATGAAATAACCATGAGATTGAATGAAATAGCCAAAAAAACTTTTTTAGCAATAAAACCATCAACTTGTTACTGAATTTAAACAAGATCTTTAAGGTATCTCAATTTTAACATAAAAACACAGGCATAGTTTACAAACAATGAAAACTATAGCATAGCTATTAAAAGTTTTAATGTAAAAAGTTTTCCTTAATAACCTCTATGTTAGATTGCAAGAAAAACTCAAGTGACCAAAATCAATATAGTTGAGAGAATAACCTATTTGAACAGAAATCTCTTTGAGAATAAGAATAAAGAGCTAAAAAAAAAATTGCTGTCACCCAACAGATGGCTAAAAGCACATTTTCAGAACCTCTTAACCACCCACCAAGCACTCACGTAACAAGCAGATATGCAAATAGCAGTCCCTGTTCTCTTTCTGTAAACCCTACCTTGGGTCATTTCAAACCTTCAAGTGGTTCCTCTCTCACTGCCAACCACCACTTTCCTACTTTAAGATGCCACTAGGTCAGTGCTTACATAGAGTCAGGTGCCCATTTTTCTCCCTTTCTGAGATACTGCAACTAATACTTGATGAAACAAGATTATTTTTCTTTCAGAGGCTCTTCACATACTCAGTTTTATAAGTTCTAAGATCATTATTCTAATATTTACACTATTTCTCTAATATTTTGTTAAACTCGTTTTGAGTTGTAAGTATGTGAACCTGCTAATTGAAGACATTTTCAAAATTTTACTTTTTTTCATTGAAGTATAATTGACATACAACATAATATTAGTTTCAGGTGTACCACATAATGATTTGACATTTGTATACACCGATAAATGATCACCACAATAAGTCTATTTTCCATCTGTCACCATACAAAATTTTTTTAAAAGAGTTTATTTATTTATTTGAGAGAGAGAATGAGATAGAGAGAGCATGAGGGGGGGGAGGGTCAGAGGGAGAAGCAGACTCCCCGCTGAGCAGGGAGCCCAATGCAGGACTTGATCCCGGAACTCCAGGATCATGACCTGAGCCGAAGGCAGTTGCCCAACCAACTGGGAGCCACCCAGGCGCCCTGTCACCATACAAAATTATAAAATTTCTTTTTTTTTCTTGTGATGAGAACTTTTAAGATTTGCTTTCTTAGTAACTTTCACATTTGAACTACAATAGTATTGACTACAGTGTGCACATTGTACATTACATCCCCATGACTTATTTATTTTATAACTGGAGGTCTGTATTGCTTCATCCCCTTCACCCATTTCACTTACCTTGCAAACCTGTCTCCTTGGGCAACCACCAATCTGTTCTCTGTATCCATGAATTTTGTTTTTTTAGATTCCACATATAAGTGAAATCATATGGTTTTTGTCTTCTCTAACTTATTTCACTTAGCATAATAGGTTCATCCACATCACAAATGGCAAGATTTCATTATTTTCTATGGCTGAGTAGTATTCCATTGTGTATAGATGTGTGGATATATGTATCACATCTTTATCTATTCATCCATTGGTGGACACTTAGGTTGTTTCCATATATTGGCTATTGTAAATAATTCTGCAATAAACATGGGGATGTATATATCTTATCAAATTAGTGTTTCACTTTCTTTGGATAAATATCCAGAAGTGGAATTGTTGGATCATATGATTGTTCTATTTTTAATTTTTTGAGGGACTTCCATACTGTTTTCCATACTGCCTGTACAAATTTACATTCCCCCCACTAGCACACAAAGGTTCACTTTTCTCCACATTCTTCCCAGTACTTGTTATTTCTCTTTTTGATAATAGCCATTCTGACAGGTGTGAGGTGATATTTCATTGTGGTTCTGATTTGCATTTTCCTGATGATGAGTGATGTTGGGCACCTTTTCTTGTTCCTGTTGGCTAACATTTTCTTTGGAAAAATATCTATTCAGATCCTCTCCCCATTTTTTAATTGGATTGTTGTTGTTGTTGTTGAGTTGTAGGAGTTCTTTACATATTTTAGATATTAATCCCTTATTAGATATATGATTTGCAATATCTTCTCCCATTCAGTACACTGCCTTTTCATTCTATTAATGGTTTCCTTCACTGTGGAGAAGCTTTTTAATTTGATGTAGTCCCATTTGTTTATTTTTGCTTTTGCTGTTCTTGCTTTGGGGATAGATTCAAAAAAACATCACCAAGACCAATGTCAAGGAGCTGACTTCTTAAGTTTTCTTCAGGAATTTTATGGTTTCAGGTCTTACATGCAAGTATTTAATTGATTTTAAATTAATTCTTGGGTATGGTGTAAGATAGTGGTCCAGTTTCATTCTTTTACATGTAGCTGTCCAGTTTTCTTAACACCATTTATGGAAGAGGCTTCCCTTTCCTCATTGTATATTATTGCCTCCTTTGTCATAAATTAATTGATGATATAAGCATGGGTTTATTTCTGGGCTCTCTATTCTGTTCCATTGATCTGTGTGTCTGTTTTAATGGTAATACCACACTGTTTTGATTACTATAGTTTTGTAATATAACCTGAAATCAAGAAGTGTGATGCCTCCAGCTTGTTCTTTCCCAAGATTCCTTTGGCTATTTGGGATCTATTGTGGTTCCATACAAATTTTAGGAAGTTTGTTCTATTTCCATGAAAAATGCCTTTGGAATTTTAATAGGAGTTACACTGAATCTATAGATTGCTCTGGGAATGTGGACATCTCAGCAATATTAATTCTTCCAGTCCATGAGTATGTAATCTTTCCATTTATTTATGTCTTCTTCAGTGTCTTATAGTTTCAGTGTATAGGTCTTTCACCTCCTTGGCTAAATTTTTTCCTAGGTATTTTATTATTTTTAATGCAATCACAAATGGGTTTGTTCTTCTTAATTTCTCTTTTTGATAGTTCATTGTTAGTATATAAAAATGCAACAAATTTTTGCATATTGATTTTGTACCCTGCAACTTTACTGAATTCATATATTAGTTCTAACAGGTTTTTGGTGGAGTGTTTAGGGTTTCCTATATATAAAATCATGTCATCTGCAAATAGTGACAGTTTTACTTTCAAATTTGGATGCCTTTATTTCTTCTTATTGCTTAAAAGCAATAGCTAAGATTTCTAATACCATGTTGAATAAAAGTGGTGAAAGGCAGCATCTTTGTCTTCTTTCTGATCATAAAGGAAAAGCTTTCAGATTTTTGCCATTGAGTATAATGTTAGCCGTGAGCTTGTCTTATATGGCCTTTACTATGCTGAGGTATGTTCCATCTACACCCACTTTGTTGATTTTTTTACATAATAAATGGATGTTAAGTTTTATCAAATGTTTTGTGCATCTATTCAGATGATCATATGATTTTTACCCTTCATTTTTTAATGTGGTGTGTCACATTAATTGATTTATGGATGTTGAAACATTCTTGCATCCCTGTAATAAATCCTACTTGCTCATGGTTTATGATCCTTTAATTGTGTTGTTGAATTAGTTTAATATTTTGTTGTAGATTTTGCATCTATGTTTAACAGTGATATTGGCCTGTAATTTTCTTTTTTTGTGGTGTTCTTGTTTGATTCTGGTATCATAGTAATACTGGCCTCTAAACATGAATTTAGAAGCATTCCCTCCTCTTTAATTTTTTAAAGAGTTTAAAAAGATAATATTAAATCTTAGAGCATTTGGTAGGAATCACCAGTGAAGCTGCTTGGTCTTGAACTTTTATTTGTTGCGAGTTTTTTTATTATTGATTCAATCTCTTTACTAGTAATCAGTTTATTCAGATTTTCTACTTTTTCATGATTTGGCCTTAGAAGATTGTATGTTTCTAGAAATTTATCCATTTCTTCTAGAATGTCCAATTTTGGGCATATAATCATTCAGAGTAGTCTCTTATGATCCTTTGTATTTCCTTGGTATCAGTTGTAACTTCTCTTTCATTTCTGATTTTATTTATTTGAGCCCTCTCTCATTTTTCCTTAGTGAGTCTAGTTAAAGGTTTGCCAATTTTTTTATCTTTTCAAAGAACCAGGTTTTAATTTCATTGATCTTTTCCACTGCATTTTTAGTCTTTATTTCATTTATTTCTGTTCTATTTTTTCCTTCCTTCTACCAATACTGTGCTTCATTTGCGCTTTTTCTAGTTCCTTTAGCCATAAAGTTAGATTGTTTATTTGAGGTTCTTTTGTTTCTTGAGGTGGGCCTGTATTGCTATAAACTTCCCTCTTAGAGTTTTTGCTGCATCTCATAGATTTTGGTATATCTTTTTTTAAAGATTTTACTTATTTATTTGACAGAGAGAGACACAACGAGAGAGGGAACACAAGCAGGAGGAGTGGGCAAGGGAGAAGCATGCCTCCCACTGAGCAGGGAGCTGGATATGGGGCTCGATCCCAGGACCCTGGGATCATGACCTGAGCCGAAGGCAGATGTTTAATGACTGAGCTACCCAGGTAACCCTAGATTTTGGTATATTAAATGTCCATTTTCATTTGTTTCAAAGTATTTTTTTATTTCTTCTTTGATTTCTTCATTGACCCATTGGTTGTTCAGTAGCATGACTTAATCTCTACATATTTGTGATTTTTCCAGTTTTCTACTTGTAATTGATTTCTAGTGTCATACCATTGTGGTTGGAAAAGATGCTTGACATGATTTCAATCTTCTTGAATTTACTGAGTCTTGTTTTGTGACATAACATATGGTCTACCCTGGACAATATGTACACTTAGACTCCATGCATCCTCAAGAAGAATGTGTATATGCAGCTGCTGCATGTAAATATCTACTAAGTCCATCTGACCAAATGTGTTGTTTTTTATTAATATATAATGTATTGTTTCAGGAGTACAGGTTTGTGATTCATCAGTCTTACACAATTCACAGTGCTCACCATAGTACATACCCTCCCCAATGTCCATCAGCCAGCCACCCCATCCCTCCCACCTGCCTCCACTGCAGCAACCCTCAGTTTCTTTCCTGAGATTAAGTCTCTTATGGTTTGTCTCCCGCTCTGGTTTTGTCTTGTTTCATTTTCCCCTCCCTTCCCCTATGATCCTCTGTCTTGTTTCTCAAATTCCTCCTATCAGTGAGATCATATGATAATTGTCTTTCTCTGATTGACTTATTTTGCTTAGCATAATACCCTCTAGTTCCATCCATGTTGTTGCAAATGGCAAGATTTCATTTTTTGATGGCTGCATAATATTCCATTGTGTGTCTGTGTGTGTGTGTGTGTGTGTGTGTGTGTGTGTGTGTATACACACATCTTTTAAGATTTTATTTGACAAAGAGAGACACAGCAAGAGAGGGAACATAAGCAAGGGAGTGGGAGAGGGAGAAGGAGGCTTCCCATGGAGCAGGGAGCCCTATGCAGGGCTTAATCCCAGGACCCTGTGGGATCATAACCTGAGATGAAGGCAGATGCTTAATGACTGAGCCACCCAGGCACCTATACCACATCTTCTTTATCCATTCATCTGTTGACGGACACCTTTAAATCTGTTAGTATTTGTTTTATATATTTAGGTTATATATTAGGTGCTCCTAGTGGGTGCACAATTATATACAAATGCTGTATCTTCTTGCTGGAGTGACCCTTTTATCATTATGTAATGCCCATCTTTGTCTTTTATTACAATTTTTGTTTTAAAGTCTTTTTTGTCTGATATAAGTATAGCTACCCCAGATTTCTTTTGATTTCCATTTGCATGAAACATCTTTTTCCAGCCCTTCATTTTCAGTATGTGTGTGTCTTTGCATCTGAAGTGAGTCTCTTGTAGGCAGAATATAGATGGGTCTTGTTTTTCAATCCAGTTAGATACTCTGTGTCTTCTGACTGGAGAATTTTGTCCATTTACATTTAAAGTAATTATTGATAGGTATGTAATTATGGCCATTTCATTAGTTGTTTTCTGGCTGTTTCTCTCTGTTCCGTTGTTCTCTTGCTTTCTTACCTTGTGGTTTAATGATTTTCTGTAGTGTTATGCTTAGGTTCCTTTCTCATTTTACTTTCTGTGTATCTACTATAGGTTTCAGCTTTGTGGTTATAGCATGAGACTCACATGTAACAGTCTACTTTATAACAAGATAAGAGCAAGTTATGTTTGGACACATTCTAAAACTCTATCATTTTACTCCTCTTCCTCAAGTTTTATGTTTTTGTTGTCACATTTTACATCTTTTCATTTTGTGTGTCCCTTAATTATTATAGGTATAGTTATTTTTATTACTTTTGTCTCTTAACTTTCACATTAGCTTTATAAGTGATTAATTCACTACATTTACCCTTACTGGTGAGAGTTTTACTTTCACATGTTTTATTGTTATTAATTAGTACCCTTTCTTTTCAGCTTAAAGAAGCCCTTTTAACATTTCTTGTAAGGCTGGTTTAGTGGTGATGGATTCCTTTGGCTTTTGTTTGTCTAGACAGCTCTTTATCTCTTCCTCAATTCTGAATGACAACCTTTCTTGGTAGAGTATTCTTGGTTGGAATTTTTTCCCTTTTAGCATTTTGAATATATCATGCTACTCCCATCTGGCCTATAAAGTTTTTGCTGAGAAATCTGATAGTCTTATGGGGGTTCCCTTGTATGGAACAAGTTGTTTTTCTCTTAATGCTTCAACAGCTTACTTTTTTAAAAAACTGTTATTTAAATAAACTTTGAGTCCTAGTCCAAATTAATAGAAATCAGTGAGGTTTGGTCTTTACTAAGTATTTGTAGTTGACTTATGAAGGATACACAAGCTATATGAAAGTGTTTATGAAAACTGCATTTCATATTGTTTTTAGAATTTACTCCAAAATAAAGTCTTCTCTCTCTTTAAATTACCACTGTTGCTTAAGTACCAATTCCAATTATTTTTAAAGTCTGTTGATCCCCACTGTTTTCTGCAGTGTTTGACAAATATCTATGTCATTTGATACAAAATTATGATAGATATATAGATAGATGATAGATAGATAGATAGATAGATAGATAGATAGATAGATAGATAGATAGAAATTGCCCCATCTTCTCTGAGGCTTATTTTCCATATCTATAAATGGGGATAACAATATCCACCTTCCAGATTACAAAGAGGGTCAAATGAAGTTAACTATGAGGGCCCTCTATAAATTATAATGCATTAAATGTTGTGTAATACTGATATAAATATTGAACAGTATCCAATAAAGAGTCTTTATACAAAGTATTCAGTGTTCACAAATACTTAACCCCCTTTTTGCAATAGTCATACTGTTGTTGACAGAAAATGTTGTCAATCGCAATGTCCTAGTGATTTTGTATGTCCTTTTCATTTAGACTATTCTGATATTTTAAATCATTTTTCCTTTAGAATGTGGAAAACATATCATTGAATACATTTTCCTGGGCGTAAACACCTTGTGATTTTCTGTTCCCTCAGCACTTTTTAATTCTGTTATGATAGCACCCTTCACACCTCCCATCTCTTCCACTAGATCAGTAGTGGAGCCTGATTAATCAAGAAAGGTAGTGTTCTCTACCAGTTTTTAAATTTCACACACAAAAACGGTATTCACAGATATACAAGTGAAAATTTACCACATGAATTACTCTCTCTTTTTTTTTAGAAATTTGATACTGAAAAAATTATCAGCTTTATGAGGGGAAATATTTTGAAGATTGCATGACCCACAAACAACTTTTTTAAAAAAAATTTTATTTTCTGAGAGAGAGAGAGAGTGTGTGTGAATGGGGTGGGGAGGGGCAGAGGGAGAGAAAGAATCTTAAGCAGGCTCCATGCTTAGCATGGAGCCTAATGCCGGGCTCAATCTCACAACCCTGAGATCATGACCTGAGCCGAAATCAAGAGTTGGACACTTAACTGACTGAGCCACCCAGGTGCACCCCCCACCCCAAACAACATTTTAATCTTTATCTGCACATGTGACAATTTATTTCTTTAATAATGCAGTTTTAGTCATTTATCCCAAGTATAAGACCCTTATCCATGGATTTCTCATTTATAAAAATAATTATAAACCAGTATTTCCTAAAATATACCCCAAGGAAAAGATGCTCCAGAAAAAAAGGCTCTGTAATCTAATAAATATATAAATGCTACAACCTATATTCACCTTCTTAGAAACTCAAAATGGCTGTTGGTATCTATGATCAATAACTTCTTTATAGGTATATGAATGTTGTACTACTCTCCCAATTTCCTCTATGTTTAAAATATTTTGTAACTTAAAAAAAAAATCTGTGCCTCTGTTTTTAATCAGAATTTCTTCCAAGTTGTTTAACCACAGTGTCCTTTTCTCCTCCTTCTGGATATCTCCCCAATAATAGAAGCAAGTAGGTACAAGCGTTTAAAGGTACACCTTAGGCTACACATCCCCATCTACTGAAAAAACAAAGAATGACTTCTTTACCAAACAAAAGTACAACAGGTCCTAGACACAAATGCAGAGGAGGATGGGAAGGGCAAACCCACACCTCAGAGATTCTTAGCCATATGCAAGTTAGAGGTGGTGGTGGAAGGTGACATCTTTGTATTTCCTCCACAGCTTTTAACAACACCCATTGAATGTATGTGGTAAGGCTCTTCTCGCCCCTTTGGATAATAGTCAGATTTACTTCAATGTAAGAGCCATAGATCTGAACAGACTGATGAACCTAAGAGATAGAACACCTCTGTCCTCTTTGCACAAGTTGATAAATGACTCACAGCTTCCTGAGATGAAAAGGAAGATTCAAGCTCACCACATATATGATGGAACACCAGAGAGTTCAGATGAACGAAGTCACTTCAGGAAGTAGCTTTCTTAAATACCTCCATAGCATGGAATAAGGAGAAGGTTGTAATAGTCAAAATAACTGTGAAATTTGAGATCCTTAAGCAAAATATTACAAAAGATTCCTTTCTGAAAGCATAAGCAAAAGAAACTGCCATCCGTATCAAACTTCAGGAGGTCTTTGGGTCATATTCAATACTAAGAGGCAATGACAAGACAATATTATCCCAATTTTATAGATGCTAACACTGAAGCATAGAGACATTAAACAACCCGATAAAGCCACACAACTAGTAAGGGAAGATGGCAGAATTTGAACTGAGAGCCTGTTACATCCCTTCCTCATCTACAGAGAGGTAACAGTAGAGGGAGGGGTAGCCAGCAGGATCACCTGCTTTGACTCAAGCCTGTTCTCTCCCATCTCACTAATGAGCCCACAATGAAGGTCACACTAATGGACTAAAATTATTCTGTCTGCAGGTTTTATCAAATCATATTTCAAGTACACAGCCTCTTTAAAAATTGGATTTAATTTAAAATGTTGGAGCACTTTTGACATTCACTTATTTTGACGAGCCATCCCCAATTAGTCCTGAATCAGGAATTCACTTAACTTTCTATCATGACAAGAACATAAGGAAAGCAAGTGTGTCACTGGTAACTAGGGAAGCATCAAGACAACGCACTCTAAGTCGGTCTTCATGGAACAACATACAGGTAGTATCCTTTTATTTTCTTAGTACCTCAAGGCCCCATGGTGTTCCACAGGACAAACGTACCCTTCTTAGATGTTATTGCAAACTTTTTACCCTGAAATTACAGACCTGCCTTCAAAACTCTAGAGTTGAGCCTATTTGCCCTACATATAAACTGTAACACTGGATTTTCCAAAACAGTATCTTCAATGAAGTATAAAAATTTAATCACTCTAATTCTGCTACACATCTCTCAGAGTTATATTGTCCCACTTCATCCAGTAAGTGAGAACAATCAAGGTTATTTGCCAAATTCAGTGATTTAAACTCATGCATAGACTAGCTTCTCAGAAATCACCTCCTGGCCAAACCATAACATCATTTTCATATAGATTGTTTGGCATTGATACGAATGGTACAGATACCATTGCTTTAGGGTAGATATCAAAATTACATCCCAAATTGTGGGAGCCAAATAAGGTCTCTCAGTAGATCTAATCTTGGTCTTAAGGATAAGGAGGGAAAAGGGCTTAGAACTTCTTTATAGACAATTTGGCAGGAATTTGTTAGACTGTGGGCTCCCTGAAGGTAGGTCTTATTCACTGTTATTTCCCACATGTGGATTAGGAACATGATAAACAATAGCCCACAATAAATGCCTACTGAGGGGATGGACAGGAACATGAACAAGCAAACAAAAGAAAGTCACCCTTATTTCAATGACAGAGATTTGGCTAGGCCGGAAGGCTGGTTATGATAGCCTCAGAATATTCTCAAATATTTCAGAAAGCCTAATGGAAACCATGCATTTACCTTACGATGAGATTGCTCGGGGCAGCTAAAAGGTCAAATTTCTTCTTCTTTAGCACACTTGATATCAAGTCACTGTGACAAGACCAGTTGTTCCGTGTAGGTTGGAAGTTGGGGAGGAAAATGCTCCCATGCTTCTCCTCTCTGAACCCTTCGTGAGGTGGAAGACCCAGTATCTGACTGGGACAGGTAGACAAATGAATAGGGTTTTAAGAAGTGTTTTAAGAAGTCAAGCACAGTAGCTCTCTCTGACTCCCCGCAAAGGAGCAAGGGTAAGAAGATTCGGGGTAAGGCTTGACTTCTCGATTTTCCTCCTCTTTTTTTCTAACGCTTCCACAGTCAACTAGTAGTAAAATTTTGGTGGAGGAGGAGAGGTCCTAGTTGAGGGCTGAGTACACATGTCCCTTGGAAACGACACAGGGATGGAGGACTGGCCCAGGCAGGGTTCCCAGGGGTTCCTGCCCAACTTATCACATGCTACCCCAGCCACAGCAAGGCCACCTCTACCTGAGGCACTTTCTCTAGGAAGAACATTCTAAAAATAGAAGTTGATAAGCAGTGACAGATCACTTCAGAAAGTTGTGATTTCTCTAGCCACAATTCTGCGGGAGTGAACTGCAGAACATTCCCAGGCACAAGAAACCAACCCAGAAAGGAGGTCCATAACTTGGGGTTGGCAGACCAGGGTGCTAATCCTGGCCCCACCGAACTTGCTAAGCAGCCCTCTCTGGACAAAGCATTCCACCTTTCATGGTCTCAGTGTCCTTAGTGGTCAAATGAGGGTATCGGATTACTAGATAATCTCTGTTTCCCTTCCAACTCCAGCAGTCTACGATTCAGTGAATGACAACTTTGTCTGGTATCTTAAGCACATGCCTTTCACTCGAGCCAACACAGACCATTTGCAAGACACATGCTTGTTAGCAAATTGGAATTCAGTGTTTGCTGCACGGAACCTGCCAAAGGATTCTTAAAGTCATCTGATATTCAAGATAGAGTCTAAAGATGTGTTAACCATCCCTGAAGAGCTGGCGCATGGAAAGCAGATTCCATTCAATTAATATTTATTGAGCACCAAAAGTGGGGATGTTGACATATATTATCTCATTTAAAAGCCTTTCTTCACAGTTTTTCAATAGATGTAACCTTGATAGAAGCACTAGTAGTCTTTCCTGTCCAGCGTTTTCTTAAATTTATTATGCCAATAAATTATCGATCCTTTCCGATGCTTCCTATCCTTACACTAACACACAGCATCACAGAGCACAACCCCGGGCCTTATCATCTCTGCCCCTACTGTTTTGCTTCATTGTGTAACAACTTCCTAGGGAATCCTTCCTCCATTTGACAGTGTTCTTGTATTTTTTAAATTAAACCCTGGATAAAGATATTGTTTACTGTGCTACTTAGTATTTCTTACACAGGAGCCCAGGAGGTTCACCTTTTTGGGGGAGTGGAAGGAGGAATCTTGCCACTGCAGGTAAATATGTAAGTTTCCTTTGATCAGAAATTGAAAACTGTAATACAAAGTTTTTCTTGTTATCTCATTTAAAGCCTAAATTAGTGCCCATTATAATAATCGAGCAATACATCTCAAATACTTCATAGCATCTTGTCCTCAACCTCCTTAGCCATCCCAAGTCCTCCTGGAAATAAATGGGCAAATTAATTATGGGAGATTCCAGTCCAGTGACTAAAAGCACAGGCCATGGACGTGAACCATGCTCTCCCACTTGTGGCTACCCTACGTCAGGTGTAGTATTTCATTTCTGAGTCAGTGTCCTCAATTGTGGAGAATGGGGCCATACTTATTCCCAAACCATCATTTCTAATGAGATCCTCCTTTATATAAAGCATTTAGTATAGTTCTTGGCTCATAAATATTTGGCAAATATATATTCATATTAATGATATTTTGGAATCCAAACTGCTCTGCATTTTATTCCCATTCTTTTATTGATTTTATTGGTTAACTCTGTTTTCTCCAAGTCACTGACCTATGGCTTTTTCACCATCCCTCACCCCTTTCCTTTCCTTACTTTTCTTAAATCCTATAGCCCATCATTATAGTCACAGCTGTGCCAGCTTCCTCAACAATATGCTCTTCTCTTTCTTTCCTTTGCTCACCCACCCGGCAAAACCCTATCGCTGCTGAATCCTGCTCTCTGCTTTGTCTACAAAGAGACAGTAGAGTGTAAGGCATTGGGGGGTAGCTCTGCAGTTCAGCTTCCCAGGGCTCAAACACCTGCTCTGCTACCTAATACCTGTGTATCTTTAAGTTGCTTATCACTTCTGTAAAATGAGGATGATAATAATAATGCCTGACTCCTGGATATGTAATGAAGTTGAAATGACACTATACACTTAGACTTGTACTGACCATAGTATGCACTCAATAAACATTATTTATTATTATTGCTCCACACATGAGTCAGTGGAATGAATCTGGAAAAAATCACATACCTAGACAGGCTGCTTGCACCATAAATGGAAAACCATAGACATCAGATGGGTCCTTGAAACTACCTAGAAACTCTATTTGCTTTCTCAGTAAGTTTGTTCTCCTACTCTCCCACAGCACTGTGCCATGCCTTCAACTCTTACTTTAACTCTCCTCTACTCTCAGCTGATGACCTCCCCTCCTGCTGCATGGGGAAAATAGAAGCCATAAGACAAATACTACTTCATCTGACCATCAACCAATATACAACTACCCACATCTGGACCCGTTTTCTCCACCTTCTCTTTAATTCAATGGAAGAAATTTCACTGCTTCTGTCAAAGGCCAACCCCTGTACTTGGGTTACAGGTCTCCTCCACTGTGACTATCCCAAGAATGTTCCTCACCCTCCTCCAAGGCATTACTCTGTATATCTCCTTCCATTAAGTGGAACTCATGACCCACTCCTAAGCAATAGAATATGGCAAAAATGATGGATTATTGTTCTTGTGATTACAGAGAATTATATGAGACTTTACCTTGCTAAGACAGGTGCTAAGATTCCCCTTGCTGGCTTAATGAAGTAAGAGGCCATGTTGAGGAAGCTCAAGTAACAGAGCACTGTGGGGAGTAGAGGTGGGGGAAAGTGTATCTAGGAGCTGAGGGCAGCCTCCAGGCAAAAGCCAGCAAGAAGCTGGGACCCTCAGACCTAGATGCAAGGGAATGAATTCTGCTCACAACCTCAATAGACTTGTAAGTGCGTTCTTCCCCAGTTAGGCCTTCTGATGAAAGTACAGCCCACTTAATTCCTTGATTGCAGCCATGTGAGACTCAGCAGCAGTCCAATTAAGTGGAACCTCGACTCCTAACCCATAGATACTGTGAGAACTGTTGTAAGCCAAAAGGTTTGTGGTAATTTGTTACACAGCAATAGAAAATGAAGGCATCCCCCCCCAACACACAGCAGAAAATTCCCATAATGCTGTAGGACCTATTCTAGAGTCTACTGTATCCTATCTTTAAAAAATAAAATCTAGACTATATGCCCTCTAGGTATTCCCCCTTCTCTCTGCTCTCTCTTCTAACAAAACTTGTTAAAATAGTTTTTCGTATGTCTCACTATGTCCTCACCTCCCATTCACTGCTCTGCCCACTGCATTCACATCACTGCCTTCACATTCTTTTGTCAAGAATACCAATAAGTTCCACATTATTTCATCTAAATGGATATGTCCCTATGCTTCTCTTACTCAATATCCAGGTAGTATTCAACACAGTTCACCACTCTCCACTTTTAGAATGATTTCCTCCCTTGGCTTACAGGAGTTTACATTCTCTAGTTTCCTTCGACTTGTCTGGCTACAGTTTCTTGTCCATCTTGGCTGGCTTCTCCTCCTACACCCAAACTTGAACAGTGTTGTGCCCAAGTCTGGCCCGAGGCTGTCCTCTCTTGACCTACTGCACTCCCTTTCTAGTCCCCAGCTTTAAATGATATCAACATGCTGCTGACTCCCAAATTTTTCTCTCTAGCCCTGACCTCTCCCCTCAGCTCTACAACCTACAGCCAGCTGCCCAATTACATTCCCATTTCCATGTCTAATTGTCATCTCGGACTTAACATGTCCAAAAAGAACACCTGATTTTTCTTTCACAAAAATCTGTTGTGTCCCCAGTTTTCCCAATCTCAGCAAACGACACATTTAATAAACCTTTACATTGGGGCTTCTCAGTTCTTCACCAGGAAGGACTTGCAGGTCAATCTTCACAATAGATGCTGAATTTGTCTACTCCTCTCTAACTCCACTCTTTTCAACCCAGTACAAACTGCTCTCACCTCCCACCTGGAGTGCAGCAACTGCCACCTAACTGGTCTCCCTGCTTTTCCCTGCTGTCCTCTACAATCCATACAATAGGAATTTTTTAAAAAAACAAAAACTACTTTATGTGCCTTTACTGCCTAAGACTTTCCATAGACTTCATATTCTCCTTTAAAAAGCCCACCAAGGGGCACCTGGGTGGCTCAGTCGTTAAGCGTCTGCCTTCGGCTTAGGTCATGATCCCAGGGTCCTGGGATTGAGCCCCATATCTGGCTCCCTGCTCTGCGCAGGAAGCCTGCTTCTCCCTCTCCCACTCCCCCTGCTTATGTTCCCTCCCTTGCTGTGTCTCTCTCTGTCAAATAAATAAATAAAATCTTTAAAAAATAAAAAAATAAAAAGCCCACCAAGCCCTAGGTTGCTCACTCCTACCCACCTCCCTGACATATCAAGTACCTCCCAAGTTCTAGCCATACTCATCTTTTTCTCCTTCCTACCTCAGGACTTTTGCAATTGCAATTCCCTCCACTGGACAGATCTTCCCAAGCTACATGTCTCAGGTCTCAGATCAAATGTCCCCTCCTCAGGGAGGTCTCCCTCATAGTAGTAGCTTTCTCTTCTTCCTCCTAGACTCTGATATCATTATTTCCCTCATAGCATGCATCAAAATCTCAAGCACCACGCTTATTTATTTGATTGTTGCTATAACTCCTCTTACTAGATTTCAGCATCTGGAAGGTGCTCACTGCTTCCTACTTCTATGTTCTAGAATAGCACCTGGCACCTAGGAGATGCTCAATAAATATTTGAATAAATAAATGCATAAGTATATATAGAAGTTGTTGACCTTTTATACGCATTAGAAAAAAATGATCCACTATATTCCATTAGAAAAGCTCTTCAGATACAGTGTCAAGATGCCATTTAAACAGTAAAAAATGAAAATAATTATACCTCAAACTATTCAATATATACATTACTAAAAAGCTGTAGGCCCACAAAAATGTTATAAAATGAAGCCCATTTTTAAAAATAGTTAACAGAAATCTGTTTGGAGATAACAGTCTTTTTTGATAATGTGAATGACCACACCCTAGTTATTCTGTTTCTATAGGTGTGATTTTTTTCCTACATTGGGTTTACTTTGATCACAGAGCATAATTATAATTTTTCTGTTACAAACTACAAGCCACAAGACATATTTTCAGTATTCCTGGACTAAAACACTAAGGAATCACTACTCTCATTACTCAATGTCACTGATGCCGTGTGACTTGCAGGCTTTTTAGCAGACCATGGTAAATGAGTGTGCTCACGGTCTGGATTCCAACAAGCAACTGTCAAAAACTATCATCCCCAATGACCACTTGCTAAAAATTTCTCACTCCTAGAGCTGGTACTTCCAGGGTGGTCTAGGAAAGAAATGTGTGCCTATGTCTATTCTGGGGATATTCTAAATGCTGATGTGTAGCATTTCTTTGGAATTGCAATTTCATGCTTTGAGGGGTGCTTTTTTTTTCCCCCAAGCCTCAGAAGATAAATAGTCTCTATTAAGCTCACTTGTTTATGTAGTTTTTTCTTCCTGATATACCACTATCCTCTGAAAACTCCAGTAAATAGTTACTCAGTTGATTTTAAGAACCACTCTCAAGAAAAAGCACTAACTTCATCGCCTACCACTTGCTGCCCTCAAAACTTCTTAGCAACATACACTGTGCATGAACCTCAACGTGGTTTGCTTTGTCCAATCGCATGCCTGAAAGCCCAGCCAGTCAGTTGTGTAATAATAAACCCCTTATCTCCTGAAGATACACAAACGGAAAGACCTCAGTGCTTCAGTGCACAAGAGACTTCACCAGAATTCTCAGCAGAAACTCACATCCATTTTAAATGCCAAATTACCCCCACTTTTCCCGATTTCCTCCTTCCCCCCCATCTGCAATTCTGAGGAGGGGAAAAAAACCCAAAATGCTAAACAATGTCGAGTTTAAAGGGGAGTGGGGGGCGGGCAGTGCCAAAAGCCGCCAGCAAAATGAATTTAGAAACGAAGGGTTGGTTTTCGCTTTGGACTTACCGGTTCCCTTACAAACATCTGTGATGGAAACTCATCAACAATTGTTCTTGGATGAAGAAGGGATTGAAAGATTGACAAGAGAAGCTGCTTGCTGGTTTCAATAATCTTGACTAGCCCTCAAAATAAAGAGGACACTCCTGCTTCCTCCGCGAAGAATAAAATCGCACCCCCTCTTACCTCGCGCGTCCCCACCGGGCGCAAACCCGCGCCTACCTCGTCCCATCTCCAAGTTCCCTACCTCGCCAGGGAGAAGTGTCCTTTCCCTGCACCCACACCAGACAACAACCCCGACCCGGCGTTTGAGGAACTGGGGAGCGACCGCCTCGGAAAGGTGCTGGGGGCCCGAGGTGTGAGCTCATCAGTTCCCTCGCTCTGCCGCCGGCGCCGCCTGACACACCCCTCCCGGCCCGGCCTCCACCGGTCGCCAGTCCCCGGCCTCAGCCCGCGCGCCTCGCCCGGGGGCCCGGGCCCGTCTCTCTCCCGGGGCTGGCGGGTCCCGCGCGCGCCGCCGTGCCCAGCACGCACCTTCAACGCGCCCCGGGCCGGGCCCTTGGGGACCGCACGGCCGGGGCCGAGGGGCATGAAGCGCTCCTCGCTGTCCTCCTCGTCGTCGTCGCCGTCCACCACCTCGACGACCACCTCCTCGTCCTCGTCTTCCTCGTCGTCATCCTCCTCCTCCGCGCCCCCTCGGGGCTTCTCCTCCACCCGCCCGAGCCCCCTCCGCCGCCTGCTCCCGCCTTCCTCGTCCTCGTCTTCCTCCCCCAGAAGCAGCAGCACTGGCGACGAGGCGGCGGCGGCCCCGGCGGCCCGAGGGGGGCCGGTCCCGGCGCTGCGCGGCGGCGGCAGCGGCGGCCTCCAGCTCTCCGGGGCCGGGGCCGGGGCCGGGGCCGGG
>NW_027397067.1:30111745-30189166 GCF_003265705.2 Callorhinus ursinus
AGACAAAACCCGGACTGGATTTATTTCCCCTACCCTCAGCCTCCGCAAATCTTCTCAGCCTTTGGCCCACACGCTGGGGCAAACGCTACCCCGCAGCAGATTATTCCTCCTGCTGGGTGGACGGAAGACTTTGCTGGAAGTAGGGTTGTTGGTCAAACTCAGACTTTGAAGGAAGTAATTTTGCCCGCAAGTCATTTTCATGGTCTCTGCTGTGCATAGCGACTACTCTTGACCTAACGTTAAACCGGAGAAGGTGTATCAGTCTGAGATTTGGGGCCACTTCCTAATACGAATCATCAGACTCATTTGCGTTTTCGAGATACTGGTTCATGACATTGCCTGCCAATCTCTCAGTCCCTTTGACCGCACCGTTCTAGGCCCTGCCCATTGAGCTCTCTGGGCGACGTGCTAACTCTCTTGTCTTTCAGCTTTCCTGTCTGCATGTTTACCTTAAGTGCCGGATTATAAGGGCCACATTCCTAGAAGCTTTCAGCTCTCACCATCCAGTCCGTAGACCACTGGCACTATCGAGGCCTTTGGAGAAACAAACTGGGGCAAGAGTTCTAGATTGCCTGAGTTTGTTATTTTTTAAAAACTAATATGAAGTAAGAGTCTGGAAATCAAGCACATAACCATATAACTAATGACACTGTCACTTTCTGAGGATTTCTAGGTCTGATAAAGAAAAGTCAGGTGCTACCGTTTGGGATTAGGATATATAGTAAGCCATACTCTCTACATACAAATCATTCTCCAAATTCCATCTTTGTGGTTGAGGTCTGAGGAGGATCTAACTCACCAAATGCTCTGGCAGGTGCCTCCACGAGGCCAGTGTAAAAGATGTCCTCCCCCTCAGCTTCCTTTCACTGTAATTACTGTAGGAGATTTAACATCAGGTGCCCTTTTAGACACTTGAAGGGAGCTCATTAGATGCTCACTTATGGTGTCTTCCAACTGTTGAACATTTCCACTGGGATGATGACAAAGATTCTAAAATGAACTTTTTGTTCTCCCTGAATCAGATTAGCTTCCTGATATACCTATTTCAAGTAATGACACTCTCATATAATCAGGCCCAAAATAGCGGTATCATTTTAACTCCCTTCTCTACTTTATCCCTAGAGGCAGTAGCCCACAAGTCCAATCCATTGTTCTTTCTGAAATGCCTCTTGCATCCACCCCTTCCTTTCCATTTCCAAAGTTCCTATGGTGTTTCGTGACTTCAAAAGTCAAAGTTGCTAACAGAGCTAGCTCTCTACACGCAGTTTCTCAGCCACTCAACCTCTCCTAAAACCCACCAACACCAGACTCATCTTCCCCAAACTCCATTTAGATTATAGCATTTCCTGGTTAAAATTTTCATTTGTAATTATTCTATTCAAGAATTCAGAGAGAGAAAATAGTTTGAGCATTTTAACAGGTGGGTGTGTTTGATCCAAGCATGGAACAGCAGGGGCCAGCCAAGAAGTGAACTTGTCAGTATTAGTGAGGGTTTCCAAAGAATAAAAAAGGGTCACTGAAGTGGCTTCATCCCAAATGCAAGAAATTTACCTTGGTAGTTGGGAGATGATTTTAGAGAGGCAGCAGGGTCTTTCTCTGACCAGGAAGCGTAAAGATCAGGGGCAAGGAGTTGGCTGACAGGTATGGGCAGGGTGATAGAAGGGAACAAAGCTGTGAGACAAGTGGGATAGAGGAGCCAGTGGTCTCGGGAGCCAGAGTGTCTGGGTTTGAATCATGGCTCTAGAACTTACCAGCTATATGCCTTTACTCACCACCCCTCTGTGCCTTAGTTTCCTCATCTATAAAATGGGGATAATAGTAGCACCTACCCAATAATAAATTTCTTTTGTAGGATAATGAGTTAATGTGTGCAATCATCTTAGAAGAGTACCTAGCACAAGGAAGGTCTATATAAAAGCTCATTATATTAAATATATTGAAAGCAGTCTATAAACACAAAGGCTTGGGTTACTCTCAAAGTAACAGGGTAGCTCTCTTTTTAGTAAACTCGGAGCTGTCAATAACTAGCAAGAACAATGCTTTTAAAGCAGGACAACATCTTACCAAGGGGCTATGGTCAGGCCAAGGATAAAGCTTTTTATGTCTGAAATTGCCATAGATGAAAGAAAGTAAATGTTTTCCTGAGAACTGGGCAGAAAAACAGAGTTAAGTGAGCTAGTGGTTGTATTTGTGGATTAGTAGAAGAGGTACTAATTTACACCATTGTACTTTCTTTCAAAACTGCTATATACGCTTTGAGATCAGCTTGTTCTTTCTCTCAGGGTACCTCCACAGAGCTCGCACACACCCATTCCCCGGCCCCACTGGGCCCAGAGAGAATGCCCTCTGAATGGGAGAAAAAGATTGGCCTTGATATTGAGATCATTAAGTGCAGGCTAATGTCACAAAAGCAATTTGGCTCAATCTAGGCTTTGAGGGATGAGAAGGATCTAGATGGGCATGGAAAGCAGCGTTGTGCAGGCCACTGAAGACCAACCTCATGAAATAAGAGGGCATTTAATGGGAAATAAAATCAAATTACCTAATTCATCAGGAATCAAGAACTATCTCATGATGTGAGCTCATGGTGCCCTGTGCTCGTAGACTCAGAAGTCAAAAAATATCTCACGGTGCCAAGCAAATGGGGAGGAGTCATTGCTGCTTTGTCCCCCATGTTCCCTAAACATAACACATTTTACTTCCCAAAACTAAGAACGCTTCCCACTAAGGATGAGGCATGTCTCTCGGTCATAGGATAAGGAAGACACCTTCCGGACAGTCTGATTTAACACATCATCAGATGAAACATTCCATCATTCTTTCAATATGCCAAGTGCCAGGCTCTGTTCTGGGCATTGGTATGCAACAGTGAACGAAATAACCCTCAGTGGGGAGGGAAGTAGACAATAACCAAAGAAAACAAATGAATTACATGGTTTCACAGATCCAATAATGTTATAGAGAAAAATAAAGCAGAGGAGGGGATAAAGAGTGCTAGAAGTTTAACGTAAAGAAATAAATATTTAATTTCTTATTTTTATTAATTGATAATTATTACATATAATTATAATGATCTATAATTATATTCATTATGATTTATTTTATGTATTGAATATATAATATTTCATATATATTGAACATAAATAAGTGTATTAAAGCAAACATAAGAATAATATGGAGAAAAATGTAAAATTCGAATGAGAACGTGCAGCAGTGACCGTGTCAAGCATTACATTGAACTCCATCTTCTTAACCTTGGATAGGATTCATTGTCCTCTGGGAGAATCTGGGGTGCAAACAGTGTGAGAAACACTGAGGAGGAAGACTGAGAATGGGCTTTGCAGGAAGAACCACTCCCTAACCACAGAACAACTTCGCTGCCTCCTGCCTCATTTCTTACTATTCTTAAACCTTTGCATTCTGAGCCCCAGAGATACCCAGAGCATTTTTTAAAAAACATGTATCTGAGAAACTACAGCCAAAAAAAAAAAAAAAAAAATCAGGCTCAGTTTGACGTTCTGTTCAATTTTTAAAAATTCAGTCTTCAGAGAAACAATAATCATGATCCCCAAATCAAATTTGGCTATCCAATGAGGCATAGCCATAACCATGGCAGAAAGGCAACAGACTTATACTCATCAGCAGTAGCTCTTTCATATCTTCGTCAACTTTCAACTATTGGATTCCTTGCGAATGGTAGCTCCTTCTAAAAGTTATTTTAAAACTAAAAGTAAAACTTTGCCCTTTAAACAGTTTATAAAAGTAAGATTGGGTTAGTTTTTCCACACTTCTGGGAAACTTAAAAATGATTTCAGATGATGACTGTCATCCCACCATATGAAAAATAGATTAGGGCTAAGAGAATCACTCATTTATTACAACCTTCAGGCTGAAAGCCTGCATAAGTCAAGCATAAACCTCCACCCAGATAAATGTTTCTTCCATGAGCAATTAAGTTAAGCCCTCTTTAATAACACAATGTACTTTCGACGTGGTTCTTTAAAATACCTCTCAGAGTCTTGAATTTTTTTTAAGATTTTATTTATTTGTTTGACAGAGAGAGACGCAGTGAGAGAGGGAACACAAGTGGGGGGAGTGGGAGAGAGAGAAGCAGGCTCCTTGCTGAGCAGGGAGCCTGATGCGGGGCTCGATCCCAGGACCCTGGATCATGACCTGAGCCGAAGGCAGACGCTTAACGACTGAGCCACCCAGGCTCCCCAGTCTTGAATCTTTTTTAAGCAAGTATAAAAATGATAGAATAACTGTCTTTTTAAATGTAATATACATTTGCTATTTTGGGGTGTATGTAGTATATGTGTGTGTGATCTCATATTGTCATCTCATATTGGCACTTTAAAGCAATGGACAGAATACTGGACTGGTGTCCCAGAGGCTTGAGTTCAAATCCTATTCTGGGGATTCCTAGCCATGGGAAACTAGTTAAGTCCCCTAATCTCCGCAGGGTTCACAACTCTTAAGATGAATGAACTGTACTCTTTCAGGTCTTCTGACTCTTGAGTTCCATGATGTGATACTGACCTGAAGTCTGTTTTATGATTAAGCCAAATGCCCATTATTAAAATCCACAAATGGAGTCTAATATATATGCCTACAAAGGTATGTACCTATGTTTATTTTTACATGTATGTATTTCTGTTTATTCATAGACATCTCTTCAAAGCTATTTTGAGATGCTGTATCTTAGGACCACAATTTCTGTTTCTATCAACATCACCCTGAATTTCAGGGGCCATCTCTGCTTTTCTGGGAATGCAAAAATTATGAAATTATGCATATACTTGATACCATCTTATTTTACTAGCTCTCTCCTTGGTAATAAGATGCCCTAATGGCTATAAACCAAGTAGTTGCTCTTTTATGTTATTCGTATTAGTACCCCTTTCTACAAAGTGAAGATTGCTTTAGTCTAAATGCATATTTACTTCCTACTAACGATATTTTCATTCCTCTGAAACTTTTCTCTCATCTTTTTTTCCTATAGTTTTTTTTTTTTTCTTCCAGGCCCCTTCTGGTACAAGTAACCGAAATCCTAGTCACCCTAAAGAAAAAAGGTGGGGGAAGGGAGTTATCAGCCCAGGTAACTCAACCGCAGATGAGCCTGAGCTTGGGGAAAATTAGATCACGGGCTTACATGATGTGAGGTCCTGTCTTTCTGTCTCTATTTTTCTCTGAGTGTGGGTCATTTGTTTCATTATCTGGTCAACTAGAACCGGGTTTATCGGCAGCTCTGGCCACATGCCTGTCAAACTTGTGACCATAGGCAGGGAAGCTCTTTGCCATCTGCAGCGGTTTGGGAAATCCCAGTGAAGGACTCTTTTTGAGCCTATATCTGTGGCCAAGGGTGGAGTGTTGTGACTGGAGGCCTTCACCAAACCACGAGGAGAGAGGGAAAAAAGGATGGTTACTGAACTGGGCAGAAAAAAACCATAAAAGGCCATCATGTGTTAATAAATATAAACAATACTATCTAAAATCTGAAACATAGAAACAATTAGAAGGAAAAAAAATCACATCTAATCTCCCTACCCAAAGACAACTCTGTTATTGTTTTAATACATTTATTTTAACTTTTTTCTATGTATCATTGTTTTTTTTTGTTTCATATTGTTTTTCCACCTGGTTTTATAATGTGAGCTTTTCTCTCACACATTGCAGTATAACTTGCAGATGGATTATGAGCTAGTAGGAAAAAAATAAATCATGAAGATATTACAAGAAAATGTGCATAAATATTTTTATGATCTCTGGGGAATGACAGGCATTTTAAAAAAAGATGTCAAGTCAGAGCCATAGCAAAAAGTAGATAAATTTGACCACAAAAAAACATTTAAACTTTATGACAAAGGCACTATTAAAAAGTTTTAAAATAAGTGAAAGATGATTAGAAAACATTTTTAATATAAAACCAGGAATTAATATACACCAACTAATTCCATATTATTAAAACAATTAGATATACTATTCACCTATCGGACAGGTAAAAATGTTAAAGCTTTGATAACATGCAGTGTTACTGAGAGTGTGGAGAAATAGATACTAGCGTACACTGTTGCAATATTGATCAGAATTCTAAAATACACTGGTCATTTGAAGTCAGCAATCCACTTCTTGCTATGTATCCTGAAGAAACAGTGATACATGAACACAAAGGAGCACAGAGAGACTTGTTGCAGCACTGGTTTTAATAGCAAAATGTTGAAAACAATGTAAATATTCAGCCATAGGAGAATTGTTTTAAAAAGAAGCCTTTGACAGTGTGTGAACCACTATGCAGCAGCTAAAAAGAGGGAGGGAAGTCATTGTGTCCTATAAGGGCAGGGGCTCAAATTTCGAAGTGAAAAGGGCAGGTTATAAAATAATACTTAAACGTGATCTCATTTGTGTGTAAAGCACAACCACATGAAGTATGCTATCTACTCTTACACAGTGTGATTTCAGATGGAAAATGGATAGATGGATATGAAAGTGTCTGAAGGATACTTTCCAACCTCTAGGAGGTGAACTGGATGGAGGGAAGAGGCAAAGGGAGTCTCCCACTTTCTGTATTTTTGACTTAAACGTATTCAGATGACTTGAAAATGTATTCGAATATCACATAGTTCACTTTCAAATAATGAGTAAAAACATAATTTTTTATAGCATAATTTTCTTTATAGCATAATTTTTACCACAGAATTTTCTGTCAAGCCTGAGATTGCCATGATTTCACCACGTCTTGGTATTTGAGATAGGGTGCCATCAACATTTGTACAGAAAGTATTATGTATCTTTTGGGTTCTTTAGAATCAGAGCGAGAAGTGGAATTTGTGGTCAGAGAGTGTGCGCATTTTCTTGCTACATTTTACTAGATGACTTTCTGAAAGAGTTGCTGTGAGTTCCATTCTGACAACCATGGGAAAGTGGCTGGTTTCCTGAGCCGGCCCTTGCTTTGATCCCCTATTGCACACCTTCCATCTTTCCCTCTTTGCTACTTTGGTAAATGTCCCATCAACCCTCATTTTGTTTTAATTTATTTCTTTGATCATTAACAAAGAAAAGTATTTCCCCGTGTGTTCAGGTTTTATTTCCCCTTCTGCGAATTCTTTTCTTATCCTTTGCCCATATGCCTGCAAGAGTCTGGATATTCCTTCCCACTTGGATGAACTCTCCATATTAAACATCCTATTGTCATATTTTTTGCAAATACTTCTCTAGTATTTTTGCAAATATTTGTCGTATTTTTTGCAAATGTTTCTCTAAATTTCTTTGTGTTATCTTCCCCAAAGCTTTAGATTTATTCATGGGCTCTTCTTTCCCTTTCTTTGCTGATTTTATTTACAAATTCTTATCACTGTTCCCCCCCAAATTTTGTACTAATAGCCTCTGCTAGACTTCATCCCTTATCATTTTCCTTCAAGTTGTGTTTTCTTTTTAAAATTTTTTTTGCAGCAAAGCTTCATTTTAATTTTGTTTATATGCTTCTCCAACATAATCATTTCCTTATACTAGAGGATGTGCTATTGCTGGGATGAGTTCTTTTTTTTTAAAAGATTTTATTTATTTATTTGAGAGAGAGAGAATGAGACATAGAGAGCACAAGAGGGAAGAGGGTCAGAGGGAGAAGCAGACTCCCTGATGAGCAGGGAGCCCAATGCAGGATTGGATCCCAGGACTCCAGGATCATGACCTGAGCGGAAGGCAGTTGCTTAACCAGCTGAGCCAACCAGGCGCCCTGGGATGAATTCTTAAAATTAAATTTTCATATTTGATTATCGTTTACTTAGCTATTGATTACATGACTTCCTGGCTGTACTTTAATTAAAAACTCTTGCTTAATCTTTCCTCTTAATTGAAATATTCCTAAGTTTAAATCAGCATCATCACTACCATAATATCTCTAAGAAAAATGTTTTTCAAAATATTAAATCCTACCCCCTTTGACATTTTTAACACTAACACAAGTGTAAGCAAACTAATATTTCATCTGCTAGCGCATTTGCCAATAACGGAAGTGGTCTCTGCCTGCACCGTACAATATGGCAGCCACTAGCCACGGGTACCGATGGAGCACTTGCACTGTGGCTAGTACGAATGAGGAACTCGATTTTTAAATGTATTTAATCTTAATTAAGTTTAATAACTACATGTAGCTAGTGGCTATGTTATTGGACAGTGCAGGCTCAGACCTTTTTCTTTTTGAGAGAGAGAGAGAGAGAGAGAACAAGCGGGGGTGGGGCAGACGGAGATGGAAAAGCAGGCTTCTTGCTGAGCAGGGAGCCTGATGGGGGGCTGCATCCCAGGACCCCAGGATCATGACCTGAGCCGAAGGCAGACACTTAACCGCCTGGCAGGCTCAGACCTTTTAAGAGTTGTTTTCTACTCACATTCATTTTTAGGTGAACGGGCCTGAGCTAATTAAGGACACGGAAATCAAACTCACGATACTTTGCTGCAAATCCAAAATCAATACTATGTTTTCTCATCTACCGACCTAATTTCAAAAACCTAATATTTTTGAATCATTAGCTTTTATTTAACAATTCTCATTTACTACCTTCATTGGGCTTCCAATTAGGCTATTTTCAGGTTTGAGGGTGGTGAGATGTCAAAATCTCCTAAGCCATCCCCTCTGCCTCCAGTACTATTTTTATGTACACCATTTTAGCTCCAATGTTTGTTATTTTATTCTCAAATTATTCCAATGGAAGAAGGACCTGAAGTAACCCCAGCAACCTATAGTAAGAGTCTTGAAAGCTGTAAAATATAATGAGACATCAGCACATGCTGATATAAATGCCCCTGGGATTTCGTAAATGCTAATTGTAAATTTCTCTTTGTTGTTGTTATTGTTAAGTCTGTTAATGGGGGGGGGGATGAGAGACAGAATTTTGTAAAGTGTCTAAAAATTCCTCAGTGCTCACCACATCGTATGAGGGAATAGAATTTTCCCTAAACCCTGGTAGGTGTGAGGACTGTCCATCTGGCCCACATGCACGGATGGAGGAGGGAGAGCAGGGGGTGTGGAAGAGCAGCCTCGTGGTCTTCCGCGCCTTTCACTATGGATACAGAGGTTACTTGCACGTTTTTTTCTCATCTCTGTAGAAGCAATGGTGGAGCTGCCTGGTCCACCACCTCCTATTTATAAACCCCACTATCCCCACGCCCCTGGTAGCTCCATCTGTTTACCTAGTCACAGCCACTCCTGACGCTTGATGTCTTGCTTCCTCTTGCCACATGGCAGGCAAAGCTGACTTCCAAGACTGTTGGCCTAACCTGAAATTTCAAACAAAACCTGGTGCAAATACTGTTGTTTCTTGCTCCTTTCCTGAAGTTGAGAGGAGGGAAGAGAAAAAAAATGAAGAGGAACAGAAAAGGAAGGAGACGAAAGAGGTGGAGACAAGAAAGGTGAGCCACAAGGAAATATAAAAATAGTCTTGGCTCTTTGGTGATTTACTGTTTATATATATATAAGAATCCACACATAAAAGATTTTCTGCTTAGCCAAAGCGTGTCCTTCAGAAATTTAGGGGATCCTCCCCCTTCCCCCTTATTCAATTCTCAGTGAAGAGAAAAAAATGACTAGTTGTGATCTTGGATATAAAAATAATGATCTTTACTAAGATCATTATTTTTTTCTAAATCTTCCCCAGTACGTTTTCTTTTTTTTTTTTTTAAGAATTTTTATTTATTTATTTGACAGAGAGAGAGAGAGCACAAGCAGGAGGAGTAGCAGGTGGAGGGAGAGAGAGAAGCAGGCTCCCCACTGAGCAAGGAGCCAGATGCAGGGCTCGATCCCAGGACCCTGGGATCATGACCTGAGCCGAAGGAAGTTGCTTAACCAACTGAGCCACCCAGATGCCCCCTCAATAGGTTTTCAATACAGAGTTTCAGCCACCAGGACATAGTCATTTCACCCTTTTTGTTTTAGGAAGATTTTTTTTTTTTTAACTATTTCCACATGATTGTCCTACTAGTGATATTTCCTATTAGTTTTAAATACCTTTCTCCCATTCTCACTCCACATGCACGTGTTGTCCTCAGTGACCTGTCAACTCCTTTTATGTACCTTGCAGATCATCAGTCAGTCCCAACCCGGGATATTTATATTACCTAGATTCTGAAATCTGATGTTGCTCTAAGGAGATGAGCTATCATCTTTTGGAGCTACCATCTTTCAGTTCGTGTTATTTAGGCTCATCAATATGCCTGGCCAGGATTTGTTACATAATTTGTGGGGCCCAATGTAATATGAATAGGTGGGGCTCCTTGCTCAAAATTAACACAGATTTCAAGACAGAGACAGCAGAGCATTAAACCAAAGTGGGCTCTTGCAAGCACGGGGCCCTGAGTGACAGCTTGCCTGCCATCAAGTGAGCCCTGTTTCCAGCTTTGTCCCAGACACTAGGAAGGGTGTGTACAATCACTAGGAGCAAAACTGAGGGTCTCTTCCACTTCCTTTTATCTAGATTCTTCTCTTTCCTTGGAGAAGGAGAGTCCAATGTTCAGAATTGAATGTTATTTTGTGCTTGGACCTGTAGGGATTCAGAACTTAACTGTTCTGTGGGGACTTGGGATCTTGTTGGGGAAACTGAAGAATTTTGAGCAGTGGAGGGATGTGGTTCAGTGTGCACTTTAGGAAGGTTATTTTGGTAGTAGCGTGGAAGATAGACTTCTAGTTCCCGTTTATCTAGAAGATATGGGAATGGTCGTATAGTCAGGAAGCTCTGCCTTTGTCCAGGGGTGAAATGAAGAGAGTCTGAACAAAGCTGCAACAGAGAGTAAAGTGAGGAGGGGGTAGTTATGAGAAATACATACAAAGCAGAAATCACCAAAACCTGGTGACCAGGAGGATTGGGCAGTACAAGAGAAGGAGCCAAGGACAATTGTCTGGTTCAGACTCATGGAACAAGGTTGATCTTAGTGATTGTCACAGAGGAAGGAGAAGCAGGAGGGAAGCAGGTTGGGTGGGGAAGATAGCATTATTTGGGGAAATGTTGAGTTTGAGGTGCCCTTGGGCATCCTGATCAAGTTGTACAATAGTTTTTTGACATTTAAGAGATAGATCTAGAAAGGGTGTACTGACTTAGAAGCTGTACTGGTCCTTGGTCAACTGCCATTGGATGCATTCCCTGCTCTGCCCTTTATAGCAGGTTGCTGACCTCTACAGGCTTTGTCTCTGGTTCCCTTCTCAGGGGCTGCTGGCTGGGTTTGGCCAAAGAGAGGCACTGGTGGGAGAGAATGAGGCAGAAGCCGGGAAATACCCCCTCTTCTCTGCTCTAGAGTGTCCTCCCACTGGGCTCATCTCCACTATGGCTCCAGTTCCCCCACAAAAACCAGTGGCTCCAGTTTCCACCAGAGCACCAGGGCCATTGGCACCAGAGCCATGGTATAGCCCCACCTTTTCCTTTCGTCCCTCCAGCCAGGAAGTAGCAGCTTCCTGTCACTGATTTCTAGGTTGTCTCAATACCCCTTGTTTGTTTTCTCAGCTCTTCGGCACCTGTGGGGATGAAATTCCTTGTATGTTTAAATTTAGAATGTTTTCTCTTTTCCTGACTGATAGAGGACTCATTAACATACATAGATGTGTGCTAAAGTAATTGAATGTGTTTTGAGACTGTAGATGAGTACTGAAAATTGAGTGAATTTGGTAACAAGTCGGTGATATTAACAAGAGCATTTCCAGGGGACTCATGAGGATGGAAGCCAGGTCACCGTGGATTTTCAGAATGTCTGAGAATTTAAGTAAGTATTGAGTATACATTTCAGGTTTTAATCTTTTTCTAGAAATTTAACTGCTAAAGGGAGGGATGAAGGAAACTGTATAAAAAGAATCTTTGAAGATGAGAAAGACCTGGGTATGATTAATATAAAAGAAAGAAGAAATAGGAATTAAGAGAGGTAAGTGAAGAAGAAAGATTCTAATGGTAGTAGTCATAAGATCCAGAGCCCAGTAGATGGATTGACTTTGTATTGCCAGAAGGTCATTTACTTGTCCCTTTCAAGAGAAAGGGCCTCAAGAATGATGTAGATGCAGACATTTTTGTAGATAGGGGACCAGATAAGAATTTGATTTATTTCAAATCCAAAGGCTTCTGTTTTCTCTGTGAAATAGCAGAGGTTGTGCTGGTGGGTTTACACAGAGTGGCAGATATTGGTGCCGGCCTCTAAGGGGAATGGGAGAAATAGGAGATACAGGTCAAGACCAAGTAACTGCAGGACTGTGTAATGTTCTCCAGTTTCTCTCGGAGCCATTGTAGGAGTGAAGAAGGCAAACACATTTGATGTGTAGCTGTGGTTCTCCATGGACCAGCAGAATCACCAGGAAACCTACTAGATGTACAAAATCTTAAGCCCTAGACCTATTGAAACAGAAAATATGGGGGTGAGGCCCAGCAATCTGTGTTTTAAGAAGCTCTCCAGGGAATTCTGATACTCACTAAAGTTTGAGAACCGCTGTGTAGACTATGGCCACCCAAGGTGTGGTCTGCTGACAAGCAGCTAATTTGAAATGCATCATCTCAGCCCCTCCTCCCCCCAAATCAGAATCTGGATTTTAACAGGATTCCCAGGTAGTTTGTATATACATTTAGTTAAGAAGCACTGATCTATCCATTGAGTAAATGGCTCATCTCTTTGATGCCCTGCTCTACTAGGATGTTGTAATAGGCATCTCAAACATAACATTAACATGACCGAAACCGAACTCTTGGTTTTCCCCTCACATTGGTTCTTTCTACAGTTTTGCTCCTGGCAGCAAATGGCACTGCTGTTTACCCAGTAGCTTAAGACAAAAACCTAGACATCATTCTTGACTCCTTTTTCTCCCACATCCCAGCTTAATCTTCAAAATACATCCTGAATTCAACCAAACCCCTCACCTCCACCACCACCATATTTATCTAGCACCCATCATCTCTTAGTTGGACTACCATGCTAGTCTCCTAACTAGTCCCATGGCTTTCACTTTTGTCTTGCTATAGGCAAACCATCATACAGCAGCCAAATTGTCTTAAATACATAAAACAAAGTATGCCTCTCCCCAACCAGCAGCCTCCGATGATTTCCCATGACACCCAGAAGAAATCTAAATTTCCTTATGAGTCCTAGAAGACCCTGAATAATCTTGCCCCGTCCCACCTCTCACTAACCTGCTCTTTCCCTTCTACCTACAGCACCTGTCAGTCTTCCTTGGTCACAACAAACTCATGTTCATGTCAGGCTGTCACATATTCAGTCCCCTCTGCCAGGATGTCCTTCCTTGGACCTTAGCTTGGCCTGCTGGCTCTTGTACTTCACACAGGTTCTAGTCAAATATCACCACTTTTCTCACCACCCTGCTAAAACTGCACTCCACACAGGATGCATGTTTTTTTCTTTAGAGCTCTTAGTACCAAGTGGCTAGAATGTAAGCTCCAGGAAGCTGAGAGATCAATTGCCTTGCTCATCCCTCTGTCCCTAGAATGGTCCCTAGAATTTGGAGATGCTCAAACATTTCTTTCCTGAATTTCAATCAGTAGCTGACTATCCCATCAATAGCTCTATAGGAATGATTCTCCATTCCAGTGGGCCAACACATTTATTTTTGCATCTTTTTGTTGGTAGCTTTAGTGCTTCTCAACTTTACTGTGCTTCAGAATCACCTGGGGCGAGGGGGGGTGTTATTAAAACACGGATCAATGGCACAGTCTCAGTTTCTGTTTCAGAAGACATGGGGTGGGGCTGGACATTTTGCACCCTAACAAGGTGCAGGATGCTGCTGGAGCTGTGATCCAGGTACCAGACTTTTTTTTTTTTTTTAAGATTTTATTTATTTATTCATGAGAGACAGAGAGAGAGAGGCAGAGGGAGAAGCAGGCTCCTAAGGAGCAGAGAGCCTGATGCGGGACTTGATCCCAGGACCCTGGGATCATGATCTGAGCCGAAGGCAGATGCTTAACCATCTGAGCCACCCAGGCACCCGGTACCAGACTTTTGGAACATGAGAACCACCTATGGTCAGTTGTGCCCTCCAGCCATGTCCCTCCTTCACACCTTTCTCTTCCCGGCCCTATTACCCTTTTTGCAATTGCGAGCAGCATCACAGAAAGCCAGCAGGATTGGCTTTGCTCCCCTTTAGAAGGACAATCTTGGGAGATGAAGCACCTGAGGATGAAGCCTTCCACTTCTCTTCTCCCAGGATTGTGTGCTCTAGTTGTCAGGCTGTCTTAAGACGGGGGGAGATGTTGGTGGAACAGTATGCATCCTAATTATGTCAAAAGTTGTAAAGGAATGCTTTTCATCTTTGGGCTCTGCCAGGCCTTAAGCCAGGGCTTTCTGCGCCTTATAGAACATGTCAGGGTCATCAGCATTGAGGGTTCTGTTGGCCACAGACAGTAAAATGGGGCTCCGTGATAGCGATTGCAAGTGTGGGCACTGATTGATGGTTTAACTTCTGCCCTGTGCTGTTCAAAGGGAACAGGAATGAGACCCAATTCTTGAGCTGCAGCCAAGAGACTTCTTATTTATTTCAGGGCTCATGGGAGGGGGGCGGAGTGTGGGGGAAGAGGAGAAGTTCTGTAAGGTTTCTCGTTTTAAAGGTGTGTGCGCTATGGTCTAAACATTTGGGTCCCCCAAAGATTGTGTGTTGAAATCCTAACCCCCGATGTGATGGCATTAGAAATTAAGGCCTCTGGAAAGTCATGAAGGCAGAGTCCTCATGGCGGCAGAGTTCTTATAAGTGGGATTAGTGCCCTCAACCTTTTTCAAGCACATTCAAATTTGAGTGATAATTCTGAGCCCCATTTTTCTTCTGCTTGCTCCTGATAGTCTACTGCTCATTCTCTAGAGTAAAATCATTAAAGCTCTCCCTAAGAATACAATGATCTTGGTGGTATGACCCATTCAGCAGCTATGGTCCATCAATACCCTAGCCAGAATTTGTTTGTGTTGGGTGAAGCATGCACTTAGCAGGTCTTTGAACTGAAGAGACAGAAATTTTGTGGGGAAGTGGTGGGGAGGTAGGGTCGGGGAGGGTCTGGGGTGAAAAGAGTGGTAGACAAGAGACCCTTGTGATTTTAACTGTTCTTTATCTTGACTGTGGTGGTGATCACGCAGATCTACATGTGTGATAGAATGGCACAAAACTAAATACACACACATAAATGATTGCATGTAAAACTAGTTAAATCTGAATAAGGTGGATGTATCGATGTCACCATCCTGGTTGTGATTTTGCTGTTGTTATGTTAACCATTAAGGGAGACTGGGTGAAGAGTACATAGGATATCTCTGCATTCTTTCTTACAACTGCGTGTGAACATGCAGTCATCTCAAAACAAAAATTTTAAAAAGAAGCTATAGAGAGGACAGGTCTGGTTAATTCAGAATGCAGAATCCTGGGCAGGCAGGGCATCGAAAGGAGTCCAAAGGAGAAGACCCGAGATCTAAAGGAAAGAGAGACACAGAAGGGAAGATGGAGCATGTTCCTAATGAAAACCTCACACTTCCCCAGGTGCCTATCTTCATATCCCCTTTTTTTTTCTGGAAAATTCTCCATCATGTGGTGGCATCAAATAAACACATGTGTTTATTGCATGCTTACTAAGTGCCAGCCACTTTACATAAATTATCCCATGAAGTCTTCACAGCAAGTCTGGATATATTATATTTATTGGTGAGAAAATGGAGGCCCAGAGACCCCTTGTCCAAAAGCATAAAACCAACACCCAGCAGAACCATGTGGGCAGACCCCAGAGCTACCATTCAACCTCTGAACTCTGCCTCCAACCCGGAAACTACAAACTCAAAACCATTCCATTTTCCCTGAAGGCTAGATGCTTTACCATCTCCTGATGGCCAGCCATTGACCAGGCATGAATCTGTTTTAATTTGCCTGGTATGTAACAAATATAGATCTCGGATATTCACTTTGCAAAACACCCCCCGGGGACTTTCCTTGTCATGTTAATCCATTCACAACTCGAGGCCCAGACAAGCTCTTTCTACTTCAATGGTTCAAACACACAACAACGGCATGCACAATTCAGTGTTTAACAAGCCCTCTTTAATGATGGTGGCAATGACATTGTGCTTTGAAGGTTTGCAGGAAGCAGTCAACATTTCTAACTTAGGAGCCATCTACTTCATCAGTTTCTCTCACATGTGTCACTTCAGAGCAGCGGGTAGGGGGGCTGAGGACTGAAATGGTTCTCTCTCAGGCCCCCTGCGCGACGGGGTGACATTCTGTGTTACTTTATCTTCCTCTAATCACAAAGACTGTACACAGGAAGTCAGAAAGAACATGGAAATTTCTTGCAGGGGTGACGAAAAGAAATGCACAGCATCTAGCAGCAGCAGGTTCTGGGCTCCGGGTGGCTCCCTTGCAGGCTGCGCGGCGGCGGACGCTTTCACTTTTCTCTCGGGGCGCACGCACGCCCACTCCGAGCCGACTCCACGTCCTGGTTTTCTCCCTCGCTCCCCTCCCCGCCGGCTGCAGGCTGCCTGTAAACATGCGGGGCTCCCAGACACCGGCAACCGCTATTGGAGGAGCCGAGCCTGGCCTCCCCTACGCCAAGCTTTGGAGCTGTCAGTTACTTGTACAGTGTGAGCTAGATTTTGGCGCCACAGCTGGGAGTGAGGCTTTTGTTCCATAACAAAAACAAGCGCCTGAATGGCAGGGCTGCCCGCGCCCAGCCCGGCGACGCAGGCATAAAGGAGCCTGCCTGGTGAATGTTTGTGACCTGTCATTAGAGACAGCTCCCTCTGCTTCCAAATGATCACATGGAGACAATGTGGCAAATTATGTTTGTACAGCCACGACCCTGCTCAAGCAGCGGAGGTGAATATTATGCACCAGGCTCTAATAATGGGCCTGTTAGCTCAGGTGGAAATGCACGTTGTTGGTAACCAGCCGAGTCATTTCCAGTGCTTTTTGCCTCCTCTGTCAAAGAACTTCTGTTTTCCCTCTGCGACTGAAAGGCTGTCCTTCTGCTTGAAACAAGTTAAACGATGGATTCATTTATTCTGGGAAGAAAAGTAATGCATTAAATGTCATAATGCAGTGCACCCGGTTTGCAATCCCTGGTTATAAATAAATAGGAACAGCTTCTACTACATGATCTGTTTGATTTTTCCTAAGTTAGAACACATCCAGGTCCAGGTTGTTACCTACTTCGAGAAAATTCATATGTGAAAACCTGAATCATCAGCCAGATAGGTTATTGGGCGAGGATTCTCATTTCAGAAAGGATTCTTCAGATTTCAGAAGTATTAGGAAGACTTGAACACCACCCCTCTTCCAGAAAAACAAAACAAAACAAAAAACTCTCAGTCAGTGGTGTTGACGTCTAAAGTGCCACAGATAAAAATGTATTCCTTGGGTTTTAGACCCAGTCTTGTTGGAATGAAAATTCTGTTGAGGAAATTATAAGGTTAAAAGATAGTCATTTACATCTCAGTGTGAATGAACTTAATCACTTCTGGAGAGCAGGTTTTCAAGAAGGGAAGAGACTAGTTGCAACTGAGTTTTTGAAAAGAGACAAGAGCAATATGAGTGGCAATGATGGCAGAAAAAGAGAGTTTGGGTGCCTTAGAAAACAAATGTTTGTTGCTTCACAATTCTAGGAACAGTAAACTTTTTAAAGAGAGGGGCTTTTGTTTGTTTTGTTTTTACAGCAGTAATAGAACTTTCTATGACATGGAATTGTCATGTATCTGCACTGACCAATAGGGTAGCCACTAGCCACATGTGGTTAAGGAGCACTTGTCATGTAGTTAGTGTGGCTGAGGAATTGAATTTTACATTTTATTTCATTTTAAAAGCTATGCGTGGCTAATGCCTCCTATACTGAAGAGTATACCTTTAGAGCACTTTGAAAGTGGAATTTGCTTACAACTCTTCAAGAGTAAAAAATCGAGTGAAATTAGTGTGGTGGGCAGCCTCTAAGACAGTCCCCAAAAATCCCACCTCTGGGTATTCACGCCCCTGAGTGAGATCCCCTCCTTCGAGCATGAGCTAGACCTACCCACTTGCTTCTAACAATAGAATATGGCAAAAGTGATGGGATATCACTTCCAAGATGAGGTTGCAAGGAGATTGTGACTCTGTCTTGAACACCTTCTTTGGCTCTCTCTTGCCTTTGTTCTGAGGGAAGCCAGCTGTCCTGTCATGAGTTACCCTATAGACAGACCCACCTGCAAGAAACGGATATCTCCAGCCAACAACCCTCAGAGACCTAACTGCTGCCAACGGCCACAAGAGCGAGCTTGGGAGTGGATTCTCTACCAGGAGAGCCTCTGTATGACTACAGTCCTGGCTGACACCTTATTTGCAGCCTTGTGAGTCCCAGAACTAGAGACACCCAACTAAGCCATGCCTGAATTCCTGACTCACAAAAAATGTAAGACAATAATTGTGTGTTGTTTTAAGTCACTACATTTTCGGGCAATTTGTTATATAGCAATAGATTTTAATAGGGTTAGGCTCATTTAAAATACATTTGTACTATTTAGGGCATCAAGAGATGCGAGAGAAACCTCCAAATATCAATGGCTAATGCAATAAAATGTCCATTCTTTTAACAGTCCAATGCGGGCATTCTTTTGCTGGTGATTCACCTGGAAAGTGGAGTCAGCCTCTTTTTCTTTTCAACTTTGTCATCTTTAACTTAGGGCTGCTCAGTTTGCCCTGGAAGCCATTTCCATTCCCGCCGGTCAGAAGGTGAAAATTGCAGAGTGGATCCTGGGTTGAGGTGTTTTGTTGGGGGAACAGACATAGAGATGGTAGGTATCATTTCTGCCCATGTTCCACTGACCAGACCTCAGTCAAATGATCCTACGTGGCTGTAAGTCAGACTGGGAGACATAGTCTGTATGTTCAGGATTAAGGAGAAGCAGATTCAGGGATCAGCTGGCAGGTTTTGCCATAATATAGTCTCCCTTTGGGTGGTAAGCTCCTTTACAGAAACCGGCCTTTTCATGCCTTGCCAAACCCCAGGATCATGACCTTTGCACAGACAACAGTGAGGGTGATGACAGAACGGGAAAGAGACTGACTATAATCCCCAGGTCAAGATAAGAACTCACCAAAGTTGTCAGAATGTTCCAGTCCTATAATCTAGTCCATAATTCACCCACATTTAACCAAATCGGAATTGTTTAAGGAAAAGCAGGGGCACATTCTGGAAATGACTATGGAAGAATTGGGAAAAGATGTCTGTGCGTGTTCAAAGGGGACTTCTGAACTACAAAGGTGGGACCCAAGGTGGAATTCTATGAGCTGAGGAATCCCTCAGATAGGATTCCAAAAGTGTGTCACATCTATTACTGCTTCTGAGGCCAACTCTGATTTTCTGAGCGCTGCCTTCAATGTCACCATCAGTCTTGGGGTCTATAGATAAAGGAAAGAAAAAGAAGATTGGTTTGCTTGATTCTGTTGTTTTACATTGAGGAGCTATCGCCCATGTGTACATTTTTTAAATGCCACTCCTCCTTTCATCTCCTTGGGCCCGTCCGCCCACCTCTCTTCACCTTAAACCGTGAGCTTATTGCCAACAAATGAGTCCGTGAAGATGGAAAGGTTAATTTCACTTAGTATGTATCTGTCAACATTACTTTAAAAAAATCTTCGGCACCCTGAACTAGTCACACAATCCAGGTAGAAAGGAAGGGAGGATGGGAGGGGGGAAGGGGGGATGAAGGAGAAAGGGGGTGAGGGGAAAAAAAAAGAAAAGAGAGAATGAATGAATGAAAGAAAAAGAAAGAAGAAAGAAAGAAAGAAAGGAAGGAAGAAAGAAAGAAAAAAGAAAAGGATAAAGAAAAGAGAAAACCGTAGGATGCGAATCCAAAGGTAGGTCTCTGAGTTGCTGGTGGAGCTCATGCTTCAGGGCTCCTCACTTGCAGGTGCCCCTTCCTAGGCTGAGTGCTCTCCTCCAAAGAGAAGGAAAAGAAGCAGCAGCTCTAGCATGTGCCTGAGGCCAGCAGCGCCGCCCTAGCCTGGGGTCCCCCATATATTCATATCTAAGAACTTTATTGAGATAAAATACACACAAAACATACCCATTTAAACTGTACAATTCAGTGTTTTAAATATATTCACAGAGTTGTGCAAACATCACCATAATCTACTTTTAGTACACTTTCATCACTCCCCAAAAAACCCTGGGCCCATTCATAGTTTCTCCCCATTCCCGCTCCCATCCCCTGAAACCTAGGCAACCACGAATCTACTTTTGGTCTCTATACATTTGCCCATTTTGGACATTTCATATAAATGGAATTACAGAATATGTGCTTCTTGTGACTGGCTTACTTCATTTAGTATAATGTTTACAAGGTTCACTCACGTTGTAGCATGTACCAGAACTTTATTTCTTTGTCCTGTTGAATAATAGTCCATGGTATGAATACAACACATTTTATATGTCTCGTCAGCAATTGATGGGCGTGCGTGTTGTTTGTACATTGACTTTTGTACCTATTTTGTATATACCCTGCTGGTAGTCTCAGAGTTGGGGGCAAGGTGGACAGACTGCCAGGACTACTCTTACATCCACTGGGCCTTCTGGGACAACTTGCCTTTGTTGTCACGGAGCCCTGGGACCCTATCTTGGATCCCTGGAGAAGGATTTGAGGCTGAAGCTACCCTGTGCCCCACTTCCGGCCTTGCTTCCAGGCATCTTGACTGAGGCTTCCAGGTGTCTTCCCTCAACCCAGGATCAGCCCAATGCAGGTAGGAGTATGGGGGCGAGGAAGAGGTGCAAGCACCTGACCAAGCCTAACCAGATGCTAGGGTACTGGTTGCAGGAGCCATGCCAACTCTGATCAGAGAGCTGGAGTTCTATGCAGCCTTGCTCTATCTAGCAGGAGGCCCTGCGTGAGCACGACATTAAAGGAAGTTATAAATGTGGTATTGCTCATAAACTGTATGAAATTTCTCTAAACTATCCTTTTTTTTTAAGTTCAGTCAATTATGCTAAAGGAAAGACTGGATCATCCTTCTGCTTTTTCAATGGAAAATTATATTACAAAGTTGTCATATGAAGGGCTGATAAAAGAGTATACAGAGAGGAGTGATGTCAGTGAGAATGGTTGAATAAGGATCTCCAACGGTGTGTCCTTCCATGAAAGCAAAGAAAAAGCTGGCAAAAACTGTCCGAATCAACTTTTTCAGAAACCTAGAAATTAACGAAAGGCTTGCAACATCCAGGGAGTACTTATTTAAGGAAAATGCTGAATCTCAGTAAGAATAGTGAGGTTTGTGGCATTTTACCTTAGCCCAGGCCCATGCCCACACCTAGCTTTGAGGTAGCCTTGAAAAAGAACAGGCTATATTCCCAGTCCTGAAGGGACAGAATGAACCTCATTTGCAAAAAATTATAATAATTATTATTTTTTTAACCTGGTGCCTTCACAGAAGACCAGTTTAAAAGGCTTGCCTTGATTTAAAACTGGCCCAGTTCAAAAGCTACCGGGAAGGGGCGGTTATTTGTCCAAAACATCTTCAGGCAAATGTTTTAGTTGCTGCTGCCTGAGGCTATAGATAACAGTTGGCATAAATCAAAAAGTTTAGGAGGAAGGGGGTGGGAAATTAGATATCTATGAAGACTGAAAAGTCCACACATATTCCTGATAATCTAGCATGCCATGCATGCTCAGGAATGACATGAGATGGCTGTAGGATCTGACTTCTGGCTGACCTTGAGGTTCTGCACAAAAAGAAAGTGAACACTTAGGCAGAGTTGTAATCTGCTGGGCTGAGTGTTAAAAGCATGCACCAACATATACACACAGAACCTCTTTGGCAAAAAGCTATTTTTGGTAAATTTTGGAAATTTTTTGGAAAGTTTGCAAAGGAAATATATGTCCAATCATTAGCTGACCACTAATCTAACAGAACAGTGACTTAAAAGGCCCCAAAGAATGAGACTTTATAGAATAGTTCATAAAAGTCAGTAAACAAATAAACAACAATAAATAAGCAGCAAACAACAAACCCTGGAGGAGGAGAAAACCTGATTTCCAGACTTGCCACATTATAATATTCAAAATATCCAATTTTCAACCAAAAGTTATAAAGCATACAAAGAAAAAAGAATACATGGCCCAAGCACAGGAAAAAAAAATAGAATTTAATAAAAGTTGTTCCTGAGGAGGTCCAGACATTGGACTTACTAGAAAAAGACTTTAAATGAAATAGGTTTAAAAAGCTAAAGAAAACCATATCTAAAGAGCTAAAGGAAAGAACCAGAAAGATGTCTTAGCAAATAGAAAATAGCAATAAAAAGATAAAAATTATATGTTTATTATGTTTAAAAGAACCAAATAGAAATTCTAGAGCTGAAAAGTACAATTGAATTAAAAATTCACGGGACACCTGGGTGGCTCAGCTGGTTAAACATCTGCATTTGGCTCAGATCGTGATCCCTGGGTCCTGGGATCAAGGCCTGTGTGGAGCTTCCTGCTCAGCAGGGGAGTCTGCTTCTCCCTCCCCCAGCTTGTGCTCTCTCTCTCCCTCTCTCTCATTCACGCTTTCTCTCAAAGAAATGAATAAAATCTTAAAAAAATAAATACATATTTGCCAGAGAAGTTCAATAGTAGATTTGCCCAAATAGAAGAATTAGTAACATGAAAGACAGGTCAATTGAAATTATCCAGTCTGAGGAACAAAAGAGGAAGAAAAATGAAGCAAAAAATTAATAGAGTCTTAAAAGCCTGTGGGACACCATCATATGTATCATGCAAGTCCTAGAAGGAGAGAAAAAAGAGGAACAGAAAAAATATTTCAGAAAATAATGTCAGAAAACTAAAATTTGATGAAAAACATTATCTACACATCCAAGAATCTTCATAAACTCCAAGTAGAATAAACTCAAAGAGATCCACACTGAGACATATCATAATCAAATTATCAAAAGACAAAGACTCTTTGGTGCAGCAGGAGAAAAATGACTCATTACCTATAAGGGAGCCTCCATAAGATTAATAGCTGATTTCTTATCAGAAACAACAGAGGCCACAAAGCAGAAGGATGATGCATTCAAAGTGCTCAAAGAGGAAAAAAAAGCCAACCAAGAATTCTATATCTGGCAAAATATTTCCTTCACAAATGAAGAAAAATTAAGATATTCCCAGATAAACAAAATGTAAGTTTATTGCTAGCAGATGTATCCTACAAGAAATGCTAAAGAAAGTCATTCAGGCTGAAAGAAAAGGACACTAGATAGTTACTAGAAGCCATATAAAGAACTAAAGACCTCTGATAAAGGGAACTACCTGAGTAAATATAAAGACAGTATGGATGTATTCTTTTAAACCACTTTTTGTTCTATCTGATTTAAAGACAACTGCATAAAGCAATATTTATCAACCTATGTTGTTGTGTGCACAATGTATAAAGATACAATTTGTAACAATAACAGCACAGAGCAGCTGAGGTAGGAGAATTGAGCTATGGAGGAAGGAAGATTCAGAACACTAAAATTAAACTGATATTAATCTGAAATAAATTGTTTTAAATTAAGAGGTTAATTGTAATCCCTAGGGCAACCACTAGGAAAAGAATTCAGAAATATATAGTAAAAGAAATTACAAGAGACTTAAAATGGCACAGTAGAAACTAACATAAAAGAAGGCAGTAATGGAGGAACAACAAAGATATAAGACATATAAAAAGCAAATAGCAAAATGGCAGTTCTCCTTCCTTAACAGTAGTTACATTAAATATAAATGAATCAAGCTCTTTAATGAAAAGGCAGAAATTGCAAAATGGTTAAAAAAATGATCCAACTACATGTTGTCTACAAGAGAATCATTTTCAATTCAAAAATTACAAGTAAGTTGAAAGTAAAAGGATGAAAAAATATATTCTATGCAAATGGTAACTAAAAAAGAGCTGAAGTGGCTATATTAATATCAGATAAAATAGACTTTACTTGCTACTAGAGGCAAAGTATTTTCAAAATAATGAAAGGGTCAGTCCATCAAGAAGATATAATAATTATAAACATGTGTACACCTAACAACAGAACTCTAAAATACTGAAACAAAAACTAACAGAATTGAAGGAAGGAATAGACAAATGAATAGTAATTGTGGGAGACTTCAATGTTCCACTTTCAGTTACTGCTAGAACAACCAAACAGAAGACATATCATAATCAAATTTTCAAAATTCTTTCAGCAAGGAAATAGAAGAATTGGTAGTGTCAAAGGACATTATCAAGAAATTTAAAAGACAACCTACAGAATGGGAGAAAATATCTGCAAATCTTAAATCTGAGAAGGGTCTAGTACCCAGAATATATAAAGAAGTCTTACAACTCAACAACAAAAAGACAAACACCCCAATTTGTTTTATTTATTTATTTATTTATTTATTTATTTATTTATTTATTTATTAAAAGATTTTATTTATTTATTGGACAGAGAGAGACACAGAGAGAGAGGGAACAGAAGCAACGAGAGAAGGAGAAGGAGAAGCAGGCTTCCCACTGAGCAGGGAGCCCGATGTGGGGCTCGATCCCAGGACCCTGAGATCACAACCTGAGGCGAAGGCAGATGCTCAACGACTGAACCACCCAGGCGCCCCCAAACACCCCAATTTAAAAATGGGCAAAGGATTTGAGTAGATATTTCTCCAGAGAAGATACACAAATGACTGAGAAGCATATATAAGGTTGCCTGATATTATTAATTATTAGGAAAATGAAAGTCAAAACAATAATGAGGTAACACTTCACACCCTCTCAGACTTTCATTATAGAAAAAAAACGTAAGTGTTGGTGAGAATGTGAGAAATTAGAACTCTCGTACATTCTGGTAGGAACATACAATGATGCAACCGCTTTGGAAAACAGTTTGGCAGTTCTTCAAAAAGTTAAACATAGAATTGCCATATGACCCAGCAATTCTACTTCTAGGTGTATGCCCCAAATAATTGAAAATGGGTACTCAGTCAAATCCATATACACACATACATAGGGGTACTATTTACAATAGTCAAAAGGCGGAAAAAAACCATGTGCCTATCAACATATAAATGGATAAACAAATTGTGGAACATCCAGACAATGGAATAGTGTTTTAAAAGATTTTATTTATTTATTTGAAAGAGCAAGAGCACAAGTGAGGGAGGACAAGCAGGGGGAGTGGCAGAGGGAGAGGGAGAAACAGAGTCCCTGTTGAGCAGGGAGCCCGATGTGGGGCTCCATCTCAGGACCCTGGGATCATGACCTGAGCCAAAGGCAGACGCTTAACTGACTGAGCCACCCAGGCGCCCCCAGACAATGGAATGTTATCCAGCCATAAAAAGCAGTGGAGTACCAATACATGCTACAATGTGGATGAACCTCACAAACATTATGCAAAGTGACAGAAGCCAAACACAGGTCACGTACTACATGATTCCATTTATGGGAAATATCCAGAATAGGTAAACTCAGAGAGAGAGTAGGTTGGAGCTTAACAGGGGCTGGGGGAAGAGGAAATGGGGAAAACTGCTTAATTGGGTATGGGGTTTCTTTTTGGGATGGTAAAAATGTTCTGGAACTAGATAGAGGTGGTGGTTACATAACACTGAGAATGTACTAAATCCCACTGTATCATTTTAAAATGATTAATTTTATCTTATATGAATTTCACTTCAATAAAATTTTTTTAAAAGGAATGAAGTACTGTTACAAGCTTCAACATGGTCGAATCTTGAAGACTTTATTCTAAGTGAAAGAACCCAGACCTCAAAGGCCCTGTATTGTATGGTATCATTTATATGAAATGACCAGGATAAGCAGAACTATAGACAGAAAACAGATTAGTGTTCACAAGGGCTAGAGAAGGTGGGGTCACTTGGGACTGACTGCTCATCCCAAATAGAATCTTTGGGGGCTGATAGAAATATTTTGCGATTAGATGGTGATGATTGTCGCATGACCTAGGGAATATATTAAAAACCACTAAATTGTATGTTTTTAAATAGTGAACTTTGTGTTATATGAATTGTATCTCTAAACAGAAGAAAGTATTCAGAGGAAAGATGTAGGAAAAAAGTGTTGTAGGGGCATGTCTGCAGTTGATTAATTATGGTTATGATAAAATTATTATGTCACTTTCTCTGAATTTCGTGGTGCTCTACCCGTTTTCATTACTTGTAATTTGTTGTGATTTCTCCTCTTACTCTAAATGAGTAATCACTTTTGTACTTATTTTGTATTTTTTTTCCTGGTAGAGTTCTCCAACACTCACTCTCCTCGGAGATGCCCTTCTAGTTCCACTTTTTATACGACCACTGCCTTCCTCTCGGTTACTACCCGCCGCAGTGTCAGGGAATTGCCTACCCGTTCTACGGTTTCACAAACCTCTACCTCCCCCCAGCCTCCAGACCGATGCCAGGGAAAATCTCGGAAAATCTCGCGGAAACGCATGTAGTAGTCCTCCCTCAGCCGCGGGGCGCTTTGGCTTTCCGTAGTTTCCGGTTCCTGGGGTCAATGGGGTTGGAAGCAGGTGATCCTTCTTGCGACCAATAATAGTCAGACCGTCGGCGGTAGCCTGGCCCTGCCTCACAACGCCTCCCTCCTCTCTCGTTCCTCTCACGTCCGCTCAGGGTAGGCATTTCCTCGGCTCACAGCTACACCAGGAGGGTGAGTACGTATAAGATACTTTGAGAGAGAGGCGAGACTGCATTCACATAACTTTGTTACAGTGTATTGGTATAATTGTTCTATTTTATTGTTGCTAATCTCTTACTGTGCTTCATTTATATGTTAAACTTTATAACAGGTATGTATGCATAGGAAAAAACATAGTATATATAGGGTTTCGTATTCCCTGCAATTTAAGGTGCCTCTGGGGGTCATGGGACGTGTCCCCTGTGGATAAAGGGGGACTAGCATATTTTCTTCCTTCTCATTTCTGCTGAGAAACCTTCCAGGGCTTTCTGCTTGCGATAAGGAGCAAATTTCTTAACAGAGCCCAACGTCTCTTTCCAGATCCATCTCTTAGTCTTTCCCTCACTAAATTGTATCTCTACATCAGAAGCCCTATCCAACTCTCCTGTGTCCTCCAGAAGCTCAGGTTTTTTATATCTCCTGTTATACCCTCTTTCCCTTACCTATGATGACCTTCCTCCACCTCCTCTTGGGGAGTTCATCTGTCTATGCTCAGCTCAAGTGTTGTCCCTGCAAGGTTTCTGGGTTCCCTCTGCAACTCTTACAATCCCGTATTGTTGTTATTGGTTCAAATATGTGTCCATTCTATACGTTTACATATATGTTTACAAATCAACTAAAATAATTTGAACTTTTCCTGTGCATATGAATATATATAAAAACTCTATATGTGTGTTTTCTCATATACATGTTTTAACATATACATATATATTTTTAAAATTTGTTTCCTAAAGAACTAGGTGTCTACAAACATATCCAAGGTAGGGACAGTGTCACATCTATTTAAAAAATGTTTTCCTCGGGTGCCTGAGTGGCTCAGCCTGTTAAGCGTCTGCCTTCGGCTCAGGTCGTGATCCCAGGGTCCTGGGATCTCGCCCCGGGTCGGACTCCCTGCTCAGCGGGGAGCTTGCTTCTCCCTCTCCCTCTGCCGCTCCGCCTGCTTGTGTGCTCTCTCTCTCTCTCTTTCTCAAATAAATAAATAAAATCTTTAAAAAATAAAAATGTTTTTCTCTGTAGTCACTATATTTTCTGTACATACTATGCATTTACCCACGTCCCAGGCATTGATACACTAGAGTAAATGCTTTCTGAATTTAATTGAATTGGAAGTATATATGTGTGTTTATAAACATTCTTTCCCTTAAGGACTTTAGGCACTGAATGAAGAAATAAGCACATGAGAACAATTAAGAATATTAATATTGTACATAAATGTCAAGTGGCATACTGCAAAACAATTAAATGAGCACTCGTGGCCCACAGCGCAGTGGACTGTATCATCATCATCACAAATGCGTTAAAGCTGATCAAAGGCAAGCTTATTGGAGTAGAGGGAGTAAATAGATACAGGTGAAGGCTGTTGGCTCAGGGTAAGGAGACAAAGTGTTCTCTTTGGGAAGGAAAGAACGTGAAGGCTCTTAGGATGTGGGGAGAGAATTTTAACATTTTCATGTGGAGACAAGGGAATTCTTTGATCCCAGTGGGAGGCCTTCAAGTAATTTAATGTTTTCTTTGGATGTGCTATCTTGTACTGAGATTAAAAGACATATATGGTAATCTAAGAATTTTTACTACTTCGGGGAAAGCTTCCCCTGAATCCCCAAATCCCATTTTGTGAGGAAGAGGGGAATGGGGACCCAGCTAGGTACACGGAGTCAATTCATGGAACCCAAATAAAAGCAGACTTTGCTTTCCTCTCTTCTTTGTTCTTTCGCACTCCCTCCGCACTCTGAGGGCCTCCCAGGAGTTGTGGCAGACCGTGCTCTTGCCAGGGACTCATTGGTGGATTAGTGGAAAGTAGAAGACCCTTTTCTCACTTTATTCTACGAGAGACTGGAATTCCCAGAAGACCATGCAAAACAAAACAGAACCACAAGTCACACTGTTTTGTGTGTGTGAGAGGAAGGGGAGGAAATCATCTCTCTTTTGGTATGCTGATGGAAAAGAGATTTATAAGCTCCTTGGGGAAGCATGTGGTTTGTTTATTATGCAAATTTTGATCTGGTGTTTTATGGTTTTTCTTCCTGTATTTTTCTCTCACACACAGTTTGGGAAGGTTTGCTTTGATGCCTTTTCCCTTATTTCTTGCTCCTCATGTCCCAAAACCTGCTGGTGCCTAATGTCCTAAGCACCACAGAGACCCTTTGGGAGGATTTGACTCTACCTCAAAGTGTGAACACTGACATGCCCAAAGGACAAGATGCTCATGAACCTGGAAGAAGGAACTCCAATGGGAGAACTGAAATCATGAGATGAGCCATGGGAGGGATTTGGGGGATTTAACAGAAAATTTCAAACCTCAGCAAAACTGGTGACTGATACTTTGTTTCTCCCTTCCTTCAACAAACCATTGAATGTATACTGTGCATTTGGCACTGGGCTATTTGAATGACATTGATGGGTAACTACCAAAAAAAAAAAAAAGGATCTTTTTGAGGCGATAGACCATCAGTGAATCCTGTAAGTAAATGTAAAGTTGCCACTGTGTGTTACAAAAGAGAGTTTAGGGCTGGAGTGGTGGTGAGTGGGGGCGTTTCCAGGGAAAAAGGACATCAGACTCAAGGCCCTGTAGCCAGAGAGAACCTAGCTAGTTGGAGAGATTAAAAGAAAGTCAGTGTGGCCATTAAAGATTTGATTAAAAAAAAAAATCACTGGCTGTTCTGTAGACAAGAGTCAAAGTGGATGAGAATTCTTCAGGAGGCCACGTGTAGCTTATAGAACCTGAAGTCTGGAAAACACAGCGGGCCTCAGGAGAGCCTGGAACCTAGCCCTGAAAGCGTCTGGGTCTCTCCCCCTCCCCCTTTCTTCTATCTCCCTCCTCCTCTCCCTATCCCCCTATTTTTCTTCTCTCTCTCTGTTTTCTCATATTCTTTCCCTGCCTCCTTCACATACCTGCATTATCCTTTGTTCTCTCCGCACCCAGATTAGACTTTACCTAATCTTCCACTTCAAAGACCTAGAGGAAAGAGGAGATTGGGGCGCCTGGGTGGCTCAGTCGGTTAAGCGTCTGCCTTCAGCTCAGGTCATGATCTCAGGGTCCTGGGATCGAGCCCCGCATTGGGCTCCTTGCTCAGCAGGGAGCCTGCTTCTCCCTCTCCCTGTTGCTCTGCCTACTTGTGCTCTCTCTGTCAAATAAATAAAACTTAAAAAAAAAAAAAAAGGAGATTGCCCAGAATCTTTCTGTATCCCCCACCCCACCCTTGTTAATTCCTTGCTGAGTTAGCGGAGACTCACCACTTGGGGGAAGCGCATGTGGGGGCATCATGCATGATTTTAGTGACTCACTGCCAGAGTTCTCAGGGAAGGGGGTTGGCTGGCCAGATCCCCTCATGTCATGATTGTCCATCCCCATCTTCTATGCATTGATCAAACATAGATTTTTATTTTTTAATTTTTTGAGATTTTATTTTTTTGTCACAGAGCGCTTTTGTGTGCACAAGCAGGGGGAGGGGCAGGCAGAGGGAGAAGCAGGCTCCCCACTGAGCGGGGAGCTCGATGCGGGACTCGAACCTTGGACCCTGGGATCGTGACCTGAGCCAAAGGCAGATGCTTAATCGACTGAGCCACCCAGGCGTCCCTGAACACATAGATTTTTTAAAACAGCCACGTGGTTGGGGGGCAGTCTATTACCCTAAGGCAGAAGAGCCACCATGCACTGGCAAACATATTACTTGTGTACTGGGCACTGTGATAGGTGCTGGAGAAACAAAAGCAGCCCCAGACCTCAGACTGCTCCTATCTTCTGCAGGAGGCAGGCATATTAACTGAAACCCTTCACATTCCTGAGTAGTTTGCAGAATATTTCTTGTCTTCAGTTCAGTTTAGCTCAATTCAGTTACCATAGTATGGACACTGTGAGAGGGAACACAAAGATAAAATGCCTGGACTCTACCCCCAAGGAGTTCAGAGTCCAGGAGGGGAGACAGACATATCAGCAAATATTAACGATGCAGAGTGGCAAGTCAACCCTGTATGTGAAAGACTCATAGGCAGAAAAGAGAAGGGAGTGATTATATCCCCCACCCCCAACAACACACACACACACTAATCATAGATGTCTTCTTGGAAGAGGGGGCACCTACTCTGGGCTTTGGAAGGCATTCCAGGCAGTGGGATTGGGGCACAAAGAACATAGAATGATACTGTTGGAAGGTGAAGTGATGGTGGTGGTGGGAAGGTGGGGAAGGCAGTGATGGTGAGATTGTGGAGGCCTTTGTGTATTCTGATCAGGAGTTATGCAGGGGCGCCTGAGTGGCTCAGTTGGTTAAGCGTCTCCCTTTGGCTCAGGTCATGATCCTGGGGTCCATCCTGGGTTCGAGCCTCGTGTCAGGCTCTGTGATCAGCAGGGAACCTGCTTCCCCCCCCCCCCTTTCCCCCCCCCCCCCCCCCCGGTGCTCACTCTCCCTCTCTTTTTCAAGTAAATAAAATCTTAATGATGTGCAGCTACAAAAGACCATAGGGAGTAGAGAAATGTGAATGGTGTGTACTAACCAGTCCCACATCAAGCTCCTTGCTCAGCTCCCTCTGCCTGCAGCTCCCCCTGCTTGTGCTCTCTCTCTCTCACAAATAAATATATAAAACCTTTAAAAAAAGAAAGAAAAAAGAAAGGGAAGCTAAAGAGTGAGATGTCCCCAGAGAGACAGAAGGCGATGGATTCTAATATACAATTGGAGACACTAATCTTCAACGAAAGGAAGAATACATCTTCCCCTAAAATTGTAAGAATGGCAATGGATATAAAAAGGTTTTTTTGTTTGTCAGTTGGTTGCTGTAAAGGAAAACTTAGGAATTTTAAGCCTGACGGCCGCCATTACTCAAATATAAAGAAGGCCATTTTCAAGGGTGAAGAATCAAGAAAAGAGGCATGAGAGGGCAATGCTTTTTAATACCTGCTGTGGCCATCAGAAGAATGAAACTTACAAAGTGGAACTCACTGGCGTTGAAACCACTGGAGAGATCATAAATTAGTGGAGGTGCCCAGCAGTCCAGAGACTCAAGTGTCTTGCCCATGTCATACTACTAAACCCAGGTCTGACACAACTTGAACCAGATCCTAGAATGCATTTACAAACGAGTATCATTCCCTTTAATCAAGCTAGAGATAACCAACAAGGCTGGATAGAGAATTGGGGGTTTATGGAGCGCGCTCTCTCTCTCTCTGATTCCTAGAATTAGGCTCTTTCCTTATGAGCGAAGTTTTCAAGTTAGATGAATGAATATAAAGCCAGTGCAAAAAGAGTCTGCTCAAATCACTGAATTTGTGGATTCTGCCAGTGGTTACTGAAGGCAGGTTTTCTGGCGTTAGGAGACCCCATCAAGCTATTAGATCTTCACTGAATACGAGACAATAGGAAATGCACTTAAATTGCAGCAAAATATCAATAAAGAAGGATGTTCTAAGAAGGGTGGGCTCTGAGAGGACAGACAATAACCTGCTGAGGTGATGGAACGAATATTTCTCAGGTGGTTTTACTTCAGTCCTAGGAGAATGATTTATTTAGATTTCTTACATTCACTTTTAGGTCTATGCCACAGTTTGATATTAGGTAAAAAGAATATATAGTAGCACACAACATAATGGGAACAGCACATAATACTTTTTTTTTTTTTGCTTTACATTTTATTTTATTTTCTCTTATAATGGGCACATTAGAAGTAGCTGCTATGTAAAAATAATCTGGACATTAAAGTAGAATAAGTCATATGTAATTACTAATTGTGTCATAGCCCCATCAGAGAGAGAGGGAGAGAGCAGAGAGAGAGAGAGAGCGAGCGAGCGCTTCATAAACCCCCGATTCTCTATCCAGTCTTGTTGGTTATCTCTAGCTTGATTAAAGGGAATGATACTCATTTGTAAATGCATTTGGCAAACTTACCCTGCTATTGTTTCCATTATTTTGCAAATTACAGACATTGAGATGAAGGCTCTGTAATTTCTGAGCGTTCCCTTTATTCCTGCTTGGAAAACTGGTGTTGCCCTGGCGTACTTCCACTTTGCTGTGATTTCATTTGAATACAGCAAATTCTTTATTATGATTAACAAAGACTTCTGCTCCATTCCTCTTTGAATATCAGTCTGCTCATGGAGATGAGTTGATTTTGAGCCCTGCTGTCTACTTGAATCTCTCTGCTTCGCTGATCTCAAAGATGTTCAAGACAACAGACACCCAAGTATTCCTAAATGACATGTTTTTTGTGTGTTCTCCCTTTTGAATTTGTTATATGTTTAGTAATTTTACCATCGTCTGGAACTTTTTTCTGTTCTTTCAATTGTCTGATTCTAAATGTCTCCACGCATTACTTAAAAGCTTGAAAATATACATGCAGTTGGCTTTGGTAATCTTGCTATTTTTAAGCTTCTTTCTCTTTTAATATTTCAGTTTTCCTTTTTCCTCATACATACATCTCTCAAGGTTTTACAGTGTTTTGTAAACAGTCTTGATACCAGGAACTTTGGGGCATCTGGAATATACAGATGGCTTTCCATGAGCACTCTACATTTCTAATTCATTCATTAGTCATTGAGCTGGAATCACTTTTCCCCCAAATCAGGCTCCCGTTCTTTAAATATTGCCTGGATGTCCACCCAATATAATACTCATGTAGCAGTCCTTACGCTTAGAGAATGCTAATTAAATATTTGTTTCCTAAGATCAGTCAGATTTAGAAGAAATCACATTAGGAGAACTCTTCTAGGGCTTGCTTGCTGGAAAATGCTCCTGCATGACTATGGCTTGAGACCTCGTGCTCCATGATCGGTGACAACATTCTTATTCATCTTTTCCCTCATTTCCTCTTGTCTTTTTTTCTATATCTCCTCTGCCATGGCAGCATCTCTGGTCACCCCTTGCTGCTTTAACTCTGTTGGGCCAAATATTGGAAGGAGTATGTGGAGGTGAGGGTAGTGCAGTCCTTTTTTTCATATTGGGCAGATAGCATTGTGGAAAATGAGGATCCTAATAGCAACAATAATGCCTCATACTAATTGAGAGTTTACCAGGCATTGTTCCATCTGCTTTATGTGTTTTATCTCAGTTAATCTCAAGAATCATAGGAGGTAAATAAGACCATTGGGTCTGGATTCTGATAGCCCAGAGAGGTTGGGAAACACACCTCAGGCTCCACAGCTAGCTACTCAGCAGAAGGTGCGGGATGTGAACTCAGGAGGTCTGACTGCCAAGCTAGAAGTAGGCTGTACCAGCACAAAGGAAGCTCTCAATGAATTGTTAATATTTTGTGTAGATTATTATTCAGATCTTTATCTTCCGTGTAGAGAGCACTACTGTATGACCCTTTTGTCTGATTGAATTGTCACACTAACCCGTGGAGTTATGGCTTCCATATAATCAAGGAAACCAAATCTCAAAGACTTTCTGTAACTTGCTCAAGATTACTCAGCTGGGAAAAGGGAGGCCCTGAACACTCCAGCTAGTCCCCCCTTTTTATCCCTCTTGGGGGTTTGCTTTGGAGAACATGTTGGATTTCTCCTCCTCAGGCTACAGACTCGAATGAGGAATCTAACTGATGATAATAACTCAGATGTCAATGGCTGATGCTCTTAACTGCATAAGCAGGGTTCACACATGAGCTGGGAGCTGCTCCTGTTTGTGGGGCCCTGCTGTCTCCACGAAGTCCCTCTCCCCCAGGGGCACATACTGTACAGTGGTCTGTGGCAAATGAGGAAGAAGCTCACACCAGCCTTAACTGTCCCAGTGCCTTGGTGTCTAGAGCTACTCTTTTAGTGCTTTCCTAAAACCGTAGAGAAAGCTCTTTCACTTTTCATTTCCAGCCCCTCTGCTGTCCATAAGACTCCACTTTGAGCGTCGGGGGACCAGGCTCAGGATCAGAATCACAGGACAGAAGCCATTCTGTGTTCAGAACCCTCCTCCTGTCCATTAAGTAAGATGGAGGCCTGCTCTCTGGTGGAGGTCATTGAGCTCCCATTGTTCTCTCTTTCGTTGACTCCTCCCAGGAGTGTCCTCTGTCAGGGTCCACATCATCAGTTTTTGAAACATGTTCTAAAAATGAAATCTCTCATTCAGACTCAAGGGTAAAGAACCTGTAATGGCTGTTTTGTTTGTTTGTTTGTTTTGTTTTTGTCCAGAGCCCAACCTTTCTACCCTATAGCCCCCATTTCCTTTTGGGAAAACGCCTTTTCCCAAAATCGTGTGGCCTGGGTGGAGGGTAACACCTGCCTCCTCCTAGGGAAGCCTAGGGGCCAGAGACTCCCCTCAAGAAGCCAGGGAGTGAGCACATGTCCTCATTTGACCAACCAATCAGGGCTCTCCTCTGTGTCTTTGGGGCAGGAGGGACACAAAGAGGGGAGGGGTGGGTCGCAGTTGGTGTCCCCGTAGAAATGCTGCCCAGGCACTGGGACGGCTCCTGCTGTGAGTCTGGGGGCCTGTCTTTCATGCTGCCCTTCACATTTGCAGTTTCGGAAGCTCGAGCTGATTCTCTGAGCTCTTCATGTCTTTACAATAAATGACCCCTTAGGTAACACAGTCAGGGTGCCTTTCTGTTGCATACTATGAAGAGACCAGACAGAAATACAAGGAAATGCGTAATGTAAAGGTGGCAAAAAACATCTTCCTGGACCTCTTTTCTCTGCTTTTCATTCCCTTTCCTGTTCTCCTCTGCTTCCAAATCCTCATGGACCTGGTGTTGCCCCCACTGCTCAGGCCTTGTCCAGGAGCTAAGGGCACTAAGTTTGCCCTCCCCAGAGCCAAGAGGTCTGGATTTCTTTCTCCACCTTTTACCACAACCCACATAGCAACATCTTCTGTACTTTCTTCAGCAAGGACCATGGTCCCGCAGGTCTTCATGGTTATAAGGGGATCCCAGAAAACCATACATTTTAAATAGAACACTCTTGATTTGGGAATACTATGTTTATCAGGTAAAAGAGCAACTGCTCTGGCCCACAGTGAGTTTGAAAGCCAGTGTGATAAGCCAATCCATACCCCTTCCTTCTAGAATATTCATGGCCGATGATACTTCTGAGTAGACAGCCCAAAGAGTATTTGACTGGGCCTAAGGTAGATTAGGATCTTCTCCCATCGCTGCCACCACCTCATTGTGTAGCTTTAAACAAGTCACTGAGCCCTTTTGGGTTTCACTTTGTGAGTTTGGGAAAAGAAGGGCATTACATTAGATAGTCTTTAAGTGCCTTTCTGTACAATGATTTGGTGTTACCTGTTCCATTGGTATTTGCATTTTAACAGAGGACACGTGAAGATTTCATACTTTGAGCCCCAAACAAATACATCATCGCTATCCAGACATCAGACTTCATAAGAGCCTAGAAGGAGAAGTATTTTTGGTTTGCTGGGTTAGGGGTGGGAGGGAAGGGAAGGAGAAAAGAGGAGTAGTAAGCACCTCAAACTTTGGTCACGCTTCCCAGCAATTGCAACTCCACAGCCAATTGCTTCTCTCATTAGACTGAGAGTCTCACCACCACCCCAGCGCAGTAGGAAGGGGCTCACTAGTGTGCTTCCATATTTGGCCCAAACACAAGACAGATGCTTTCCTGGTGCTTGTGTACATTATCCATTCTTGCTCAACTTCAGCAACATCAACTCCCCTCGAGTTCTTTTGTTCAAAACACAGTAAGTGGATCCACATTTTCTCCTTGCATAAACAAAAACCCCTGCTTGCCACCTTGCTCAGAGCAGGGTGGTTTTTCTCTATATGGGTACACATCTTTGTATTTCTGTCCCTGGCCCCGACTGGGATGTTTTGTTTTGTTTTTTCAGTTACAACTCATACTAATGAATGTTAGCTGATGATGCCTGAAGTGTAGTTACCATCTCTTCAGTATTCACCCAGTGGATACAATGTCTGCAAATTATTTTAAAATATTACCATTTGTTTTAACAATTGTACTAGAGGAGTAGATTTTTATTTGCATTGTAGATGAAGCAGCTGGGCAACGAGAGTGAGTAACTTTCCCAAAGTCACACAGATTATAAGAGGCCAACCTGGGATGCGAACCCACGCCCATCTTTCTCGAAGTTCTTATCGCTGAAAGGAATCTGGAAGGCAAAGGACAGTTTTCAGAGTGTGGGCAGGTCACCTCAGGAATTGGAGGCAGACCAGGGTCTGTTTCTCTCTATTCATTTAGACTCAGATCTGCCTAAAAGCAGTAAGTAGAAGGCACCGGTGTCGGCCACAATATTTGCAGTTCTTAAAGTTCGAAATTAGCAATCAGCCCCTTTTCCCGTAGGACACTATAATAAACCCTAGCACAGGCCCTGCAATTTGGTTATTCGAAGGAAACAGGAAACAAGCACATTTCCACTGCGCCTTCAGTCTGAGGAGGACTGGCGTCTGCCCACGTGAGGGCTAGATTTTCTTGTCAGTATTGTATTTACTCTCCTGGTCACATGAGCGGAGAGAGGAGGATGAGTCACAGTTAACTGACTGCTAAATTAGGCAAATGTAATCCATTTGTTTCTTTCAAATTAGATCCCCCCCCCAAAGCATTTTAAAGCTTTTCTTCCACGACAATCATACTCACGACCTAAACAGCTAATGCATTCCCAATTTGTGCTAATCTGGCTCTCTATTATAAAGCAAATAAATGATCATTTTGTAGCATTCTCTTCCTATGTGAGGGCAGGATTTTGAGTGTATTAATCTTCACCCACAAATGCCAAACCTCTGCAGACCTTCTGCCTTTGCTTTACTCATGTCCGCCCTTCGCTACTTACTTTGCAAAGCCATCAAAATACAGTGCGTCACGTTGGATGATTTATTAGCAAACAGCAATGTAGTCCTTAAGCCCTAGGAATCACAGATCAGCAGCTCTGTGAGAAATCGAGTGGGTCATTCAATACAGCTTACTAATTTTACAGATAAAACTGAGACCCAGCAAGGCTGGAGTATTTGGACGAACTCAGGTCTTTGCATGCCCAGTTCCTCATTTCAGGCCTTCTCTCCCTCTTGCCCGACAGCACACCTGGAAATCAGTGCCACTCAGGAAACCCTGGTTTGGACGTATGAAATGTGTGATGGTCGAAACAAAACAGCTGGTCCATATACCGCGCCAGTGGGGCCATCCCTCAGGAGAGCTCCACTGGGATAAGGTCACTGGCTGGGATCTCTTCCTTAGAAGGTAATTCGGCTTAATCTCTGGACCTGCACCCACTTGCTTATTTTCCCTATGAAATTTGCTGCATAGAGTCAGAGTCTCATTTCTTTTTTTACCCAAATTTAGCATGAGGTCAGAGAGACCTGAATTTATGCAAGAATAGACACAAAGTTGCTGTTTTGATCTTTGTTTTCAAGGTGTTCTGTGACTTTTTGGAAACCTCTGATGGTCTTTTTCCAAAGGAACAGAGCTGTATTTCCTCTTCCTCTGTAGGGAGGAGGCACATGTCAGCCCATGGGCAGGTACAGCCCCTTCAGGAATGTGGGGCAGGAGGAGGTACCTCTGGAAACCATCAGTCCTCCTGTGTCGTCGTCGTCATCTGCATCTCTTGCATTTATGCGGGGAAGTCTGTTTAGGGCATTTACATGGATGCCTCACTTAATGCTCGCATGAAATGTTTTATAAATGAGAACACTGTTTTGGAGAGGTTAAGCAACTTGCCCTGGGCCACACAGCTAAACAGATATTCAAGCCTGAAAACGGAAATTTGACTCTGGAGCAAGTGACAGAAACACTGTGCCATGTGGCCCTGGCTGATTCACTCAGAACTTAAATAGCCCAGTGTCTTCAGCAGCATGTACATATTGAAAGAGAGCATCTACACGTCATATAGGTCCACGTTCTGGTTCAGCTACACCTACTTTCTAGCTTGGGCATGGAAGTTGACTTTTCCGTTTTAATTTTATCTCCAGTCTAACAGTAACAAAAACAGGAGTTGCTGTAAGACTGTAATGAAAAATTGCATCATCAATGAAAATGCCTCCAGTGGTAATAAAGACTTGACAAATTTCAATTGCCTCCCTTCCTTCAGGGAGATGCCTGGCCCAACCTAAAGGAATCACTGTTAATCTTTAATGGTGATTTTTAAAACACTGGGGAGCAGTCCTCCTGGACAGACATTTTGGGGTAAAAGAGCACCAGGGTGCTCTTTTAGCCGTTTTGAGGAAGCAGGGATTTGCACACTGTGGCGCTCTAGTGCGGGAGCCACGAGCTCAAGAGTCGGATTGCCTGGCTTTAGATCTCAGCGGGCTGTTTGCTCCTCTAACCTGAACTCTCTGTGCCTCAGTTTCCTTGTTTGTAAAATTAGATTATGATAGCAAAATCTCAAACAGTCCAATAAAAAAGTGGGCAAAGGACTCGTATGCATATTTCTTCAAAGAATATTTACACATGGCCAAAAAGCACCTGAAAAGATGTTCAAACATTAGCAATCAGGGAAAACGGTTAGTGTTGGCAAGATTATGGAGAAATTGGAATGCCTGTACATTTTTGGTGGGAATGTAGGATGGTGTGGCCTTTGGAAAAGTTTGATGGTTTCTCGAAAAGCTAGACCTAGAATTACCATATAATCCAGCAATTCCACTCCTAGGTATATATCCCAAAGAATTAAAAACAGATATTTAAACAAAAACATGCACGTGGAATTTAGAGCAGCATGATTTATAATAGCCAAAAGATGGAAACAATCCAAATGTCTACCGACTAGTGAATGGATAAACAAAATGTGGTATATCCATACAATGGGATATTCAGCCATAAAAGAGAACGGAGTGCTGATAATGCCACAACACGGATGAATCTTGAAAACATTTTGCTAAATGAAAGAAGCCAAACCCAAAAAGCCACATATTGTATGATTCAATTTATATGAGAAATCCAGGATAGACAAATCCCTAGAGACAGAAAGCTGAGTAGTGGTTGCCAGGGCCTAGTGGGAGGGGGAAGGGGGAGTGGCTGCTTCCTCGGTATAGGATCTCTTTCTGGGGGTGGTGAAAATGTTCTGAATGTAGATAGCAGTGACAGCGGCACAATCTGAATGTACTAAGTGCCACTGGATTGTATAATTTAAAATGGCAAATTTTATGTTATGTGTATTTTACCACTATAAAAAAGAGATCATGGTAACACATACCTCAGAATTGTTTTAAGTCTTAAATTACAGTAAGCACAAAATAATCATTGTCAATGATGACACTGACAGGGATGGAGGGTGGGAGAAGATGGGGTAATAGAAGTCAGGGTTGAAAAGGAGGAATGGGGAAGAGATAAGTTGGGGCCCGGGGAGGGGGCGCGTAAGAGATGACTAGGACTTGTGCAGGAGGACATGGAAGAGGGGGTGCAGGTAGGAAAAGTGTATATAGCTATGTATTAAATGAGAGGAAGACATTGCAGCCTTTTCATAAAAATCCAAGCAATGGACTAGTCTACACAAATCCCAAAATCAGTGGTATGGTTAATATTTTGTGATGAGAAGAAAGCCAGTGAATCTAATGCCACATGCATAGCTTTGTAAGCCCTGACTTGTGAAATAATCAAGTTTCGGTTTCAGAGAGAATGTTCCTATCAAGGAGCCTCATTTTTTAACATTTCTGGGTGCACTAAGAAAGAGAGGTCAGGGGCACTTTGGTGAGGATGGACACATTTGTTCGGCAATAACATGGATTCCGGGAGATGAGGCTGTAATATTTGGCCCACTTCTGTTGAGCCACAGCTCCAATTTTAGAGTGTTTTTTTTGTTGTTGTTTTTGTTTTTTTTCAAAGTAGGCTCCATATGCAGTATGCAGCTCAACATGGGGCTTGAACTCCCAAACTTGAGATCAAGATCTGAGCAGAAATCAAGAGTCAGTCGCTTAACCAACTGAGCTGCCCAGGTGCCCCTAGAGTGTTCTTGATAAGGACCTTCTAATGGTGACTCCAGGGGTAAAGAATAAAGGACCCATGGCCAGCATTGTAACTCAGAGTGGCTCTGTGGGTTTTTTAATGAAAAAGATGCCTATCTCCCACTTCCACATAACACCTACCCTCCTTCACCATTTCCCCCACCCGCAATATTCTGGCCATGTTAGTCTAGGTGTGAGTTACATATCTCTCACACAAGAAAAAGTGGTAATTCTTAGTATCAAAATCTAGAAGAGAGAAGGGAAAGCGAATAAGGTATGAACTGTTACAGACCCCTGGGACTCACGGTTATCTTACTCCTTGCTCTTTGGTGCTTAGAAGCTTCTTTCTGGCAGATACTCCCTTGAAAGAGGAAATAAAATGCAAACTTGCAGCAGGCTAGGGTTCAAGAGGCCTCGATGGGTACTCTAGAGTCTGGGGAAAGTATGTTATTAGCTTTGTTTGCAAGCTGTGCTTTTGTCTTGCAAGTATGGTGGGTCTGGTTGTTTATGAGTGAATGTTTCCAGTTTCCTCCCTCCCAGGCCCTCACCTCATCCACAGATTTTGGCTCCTCCCTTTCCACCTACTAACTGGGAATCCAGTTGGGTTCCTGGGTGGCTTTTGAAGCAAAATTGAGAGAATGGAAGAGGGTAGCCTAAATGGAAAAGGGGCCAGAAAAGTCAGGATTGAAATGGAAAGTTTGGAAGAAAGGGAGTGGGGTGGGGCAGGTTGCTTAGAGTGGCAATGACAATCTACCGAATGGGGAAAAGGAGAGGGAAGGTGGCATGGGGGGAGAAAAACCTAATGGGCCATCCTGAAGAAGGAATTGTGGATTTTGCATGAGAAGTTGTGCAGGAGTGTATGAGATTTGTGGGTGGTAAAGAAGGGGCTTTGGGACCTCTTAATTAGAACCCCTGAGGGAGATGAAAATAGGTTCAAATCCTCTCAAATTGCTTTTTGACAGCTGGACTGGTGTTCTTTGAATATAGAGATGAGACCACAAGAGATCGGCTTATATTTGGGTTACATACTTAAGGTAGAGACTTGAATATCCTCTGGTATAAATTGTCCCTTTGATCCAAGAAGGAAACCCAAATGATGCAAAGACCGTTGACAAAGATTGATGAGAAGTCAATAAAAGTTTACATTTAACCCCCCTATAAAGAGTTAACAAGTGAGTAGTTCTAAGAAACTAAAGAAACTAAAGAAACTAAACTGTCCTGTGAGACATTGGAAGCTGGTTGTGTATGATCTAGACCCAGACACTGAAAGGTTTGCGGGTCTCTTCAGCAGTACTATTTCTCTGTGGTTTTATCAGATGGAGCTATATCCCTGAAAGTCCTAGGATTCTTTCAGTGAAATCTCTCCTCCCCTACAGAGAATATGAGTTACAATGGATCCATAGCTATCGAAGCAGTGAAATCCTGAGAAGCTCAAAAGCTAAGAGAACTCTTAAAAGATCTTGAGACCAAGTGATTCAGGAAAATTACATTCCAGGGGCATTCATTCAACCAGTTACTTCAGGGACATTTAAATTCTTATTGTAAACTAGATAAGAGTTTCATTTAATCCTTTCACTCTGACCAAAGTTACAAAGGGTCTTGGTCATTTTGAAGTATCCAATTTTTTCCCCTTGTTTTCAAAAGTGGATGTTTTCTAATCTAAGAAAATAAAGCCCCTTAGAAAATAACCCTGTAATTACTGCTTTCAGTCTTCCAAAATGTTACAGTGAGGTCATCTGAGCCCCTGTTCCAGTGAAATCATCCCTTCTTCAAAGATTATTTCTAGCTGTTGTCTCATCTATTGTGTGATAAGAGGGATTGCTTATGAAGTCCCCCTTTAAAACTGAGGTGGGGTGAGGGAACCGCAAACAGCCCTATCCCATGGAATGTTTATGAGGCCCTGGTATAACAGGCCTGCTGGAGTGTAACTGCAAATTCCTTATATGTGTGAGGTAACATATCTTACACCTTGGTTTTAAAATCAGCCTGGGACTTTAAATCTCTCAAATTCCCACTGTCTCCTCCTTCCATGAACTCTGAGGAGCAATAATCAAAGCAAACCAAGCCGAGCCAAACTGAACAGGACCAAACCAAACCAAACCAAACCAAAAACTGTGCTTTGAATTCCAGTATCTTTCAAAACTTTCAAGTCAGAGGAAATTGTTTACAATGATTTAGCACAACACAAATAAATGTTAAGGGAGAGGGAAGGAGAAAAACCTGCCAGCTCATGAGATCACTTTTCTCTACTGCCTGCTTTTGCTGATCTGACAAAAATACGTTATTTCCTCCCAGTGTTTCTGACATAGTTGTGGCAATATTTTGAAACAGGAAAAAGTCCTGTTTGCTTCCACACACAGGCCTCTTGGACTTTGGTTCCCTGGGTATGATCCTGAGTTTAGAAGTGCTCCAAGTGACAGAAAATTGGCAGGTTCCTCGTCATTGATTCCTCACCGGCTCCTTGGTGGGGCCAGGGCGGGGGGGATTCTGCCCAGGACTTGGCTGAGCTCTTTGCTTGGCGTCCCAGCCAGTTACTCCAAGTTCAAGGAACTTGACAGACAGAGGCTGCTTGTCTGGTGAAAGATGTGAATGGGCCAGGCTGAGCCTGCCATCTCATGCCAGCACATTCTGTCTTCTTCTAGGGAAGCCTAGTTTCTGACCAGGCTCACAATGGCTTTGTGGGAAGACCGCCCACCAGGGGTGGCACTGGTCTTGCGATTGGGATGAACCCTGGATCCCTCTGGTACCCCAATCCATACTGCCTCACAGTGACATGCAGTAGTACTGGCAATGTATGAGGGTGTGTGTGTTTGACAGTTAAAGAGTAAACAGTTACAAGAAAAAAAAAAGACAGAAGGCTTAGACAGTGTTCCAGGAAACAGGCTGTGTTAGTCTAGACTAGTAAAACCCAGCCAATTTAATTTCTGAATTTGTGATTTTTATTTCGGCATTTATTTTACATTTAACCCCCCTATAAAGAGTTAACAAGTGAGAAAAACTATGTATATGCACTAAGGTTTCAAATAACTAGTCAATTTCAACCACTTTGAGAGCATCAACAGAGTTGATATTCCAAGGACTAGGAATTATATATTGTTGTTACAAAAAAGAACCTTTGTGTGAATCTTTAACAAATCCTACTATTTTTTAATAGGAAGGCAACATATGTCATTGTTGAAATTTTAGAAAATATATAAGCAAAAAGAAGAAAATTAAAGTCGTGTATAATCTCACCATCTAGATATAAGATTATACTGTTTTGTTAGGCAAGAATTGGCTTTGAGTTAGAACAGAATTTAAATTATGGTCCTAACAGTATGACTCAGAGCAAGTTCACCTTGCTAACCACTGATTTTCTCAGCAAGACACCAATAGGGGTGTTGGAGGATTGTGGTAAAGTTTTGGGCAGAAAAATAATTGCTGATTGATAATACCAGTATTTTATTTCTTACAGTACTGATCATAGCTCATTATTAATTTTGTACCACCTACAGTTTCAGAAAATGGGCTCATTTAATTAGTGTCAGACTCCTTTCTTTCCTATGTTGCTAATGGCATGAATTTATGGCTTCAGTGTTCTCATTATTGTTTCTGATGCTTATACTTGTTTGGGAGAAGATATATAGAGCCATATTTTATAGTGAATAAGCCTGATTTCATAGCTCCATTATTTTTGGCAATGAATGATGTTGAGGCAAGTCTGAGACCAACTGGATTTTCCTCCTTCTATGTGGTATATTTTGCCTAGTAGAAGCCTGTAGATTTTCTTCAAATTCCATGGCATACTTAGGATAAACTTTGATATCGGTATTCTAATTTAAATATTCTTGGAACATAGTATTCGCTTTCATCTACAGTTACTGTAATATCTTAGATAATTCTCTTGTATCATATCTTGGAATATATCTTCTATTTTGAGGTTTTTCAACTCAGATGTACCAGTTGTTCTTATACTGGATTATGTTTATCTACCATATATTGTCTTGTATCTAATTAATTTGCTTCTTTCATTTGCATTCAGTGGGTCAAAAATTTAATTTTTCAGCAGTATTTATTCTGTTTTGATTTTATTAGCTCTAAAATGTTGCTGCTTTGTATTTCAATTTGTTTTCATCTAGAAATTGTCTTTTTTATTTCATTGCCTTGCTATCTTCCTGATTCAGTGTTTGTTAGTCAATTGTACTATAGTGAGAAGGGATTGCTTCTATTGTGAGTCAAAGTTTTACCTAAGTTTTTGATCTAAGTTTTTTTGGCTTTTTGTCTTTTGTGTGCTATGATCTCTATTTTCCCTTTATTTGCTTCTCAATTTTTTTAAGTCAAAATTTTTATTTTATTGTATTCTATTACATATTTTTAATTAAAATTTTTATTTTGAGATAATTGTAGTTGCACATGCAGTTGTAAGAAATAATACAGAGAGATTTGATATATCCTTTGTCAGTTTCCCTCAGTGATAAGAGCTTGTAAAAACTATACTACAGTGTCGCAAGTAGGATATTGACATTGATACAGATTTCCCCAGTTTTACTTGAATTTGCGTGTGTGTGTGTGTGTGTGTGTGTGTGTGTGTGTGTGTGTGTGTGTATGTGTGTCTATTTAGTTCTATGCAGTTTTATCACATGTAGGTTAGTTTATTCAGTACCACAGTTACATTGCTACAAAGATCCCCTGGGTTTTCCTTTATACCACAATTTACTTATTTTGGATATTTCATATAGATGGAATCATACAATATGTGATTCTTTGTGGCTGATTTTTTTCATTAGTGTTTCAAAGTTTATATTGTAGCATTTATCATTACTTTATTCCTTTTTATTGCTGAGTAACATTCCATTAATATACCACATTTTATGAATCCATTTATCAGTTGACAGGACACTTGGGTTGTTTCTACTTTTTGACTATTATGAATAATATTGCTATGTACATTTATGTACAAGTTTTTGTGTGGACCCATGTTTTCATTTGTCTTGGGTATATTCCTAAGAATGGAATTGTTGGGTCATATGGTAGCTGTACGTTTTACCCATTTGAAGAGTGGCCAGACTGTGTTCCAAAGTGGCTGTGCCAATTTACATCTTTACCAGCCATGTTTGAGGCTTCTAATACCTCCACATTTTCACCAGAACTCATTATTATCTGTTTTTTTATTACCTTTTTTTGCCTTTTGAAAAAAATTTAATTCCAGTATAGTTAACATACAGTGTTATATTAGTTTCAGGTGTACAATATAGTGACTCAACAATTCTCTACAGTACTCAGTGCTCATTGTGATAAGTGTGCTCTTAATCCCCTTCAAGTATTTATTCCATCCCCCTACCTACCTCCCCTCTAAGAACTGTCAAAATTTTTATTTTATTGTATTCTATTACACATTTTTAATTAAAATTTTTATTTTGAGGTAATTGTAGATGCACATGCAGTTGTAAGAAATAATACAGAGAGATTTGATAATATCCTTTGTCAGTTTCCCTCAGTGATAACAGCTTGTAAAAACTATACTACAGATCTGCATTTCTCTGATGATGAAGGGTGTTGAGCATCTTTTCACGTGTCTGTTGGCCATCCATATGTCTTCTTTGGAGAAATGTCTGTTCATGTCTTCTGCCCATTTTTAAATTGGATTATTTGTTTTTTCAGATACTGAGTTGTAGCATTCTTTATATATTTTGGATACTAACCCTTTATCAGATATGTCATTTTCAAATATCTTCTCCCATTCAGGAAGTTTTTTTTTTTTTTTAGTTTTCATGATTGTTTCCTTTGCTGTGGAGAAGCTTTTTATTTTGATGTAACCCCAATAGTATATTTTTGCTTTTGTTTTCCTTGCTTCAGGAGACATACCTAGAAAAATGGTGCTAAGGCCAGTGCCAGAGATATTATTGCCTGTGCTGTCTTCTGGGATTTTTATGGTTTCATGTCTCATATTTAGGTCTCTAGTCCATTTTGAGTTTGTTTTTGTGTATGATATAATAAAGTGGTCCATTTTCATTCTTTTGCTTGTAGCTGACCAGTGTTCCCAACACCATTTGTTGAAGAGACTGTCTTTTTCCCATTGCAGATTATTGGGTCTTTTGCTGAAGATTAATTGGCCATGTAACTGTGGGCTTACTTCTGGGCTTTCTGTTCTGTTCCGTTGATCTGTGTATCTGTTCTTGTGCCAGTGCCATATTGTTTTGATTACTACAGCTTTGTAGTGTATCTAGAAGTCTGGGATTGTGATACCTCCAGTTTTGTTCTCTTTCAAAACTGATGGTTATATGGGGTCTTTTGTGGTTCTATGCAAATTTTAGAATTATTCTAGTTCTGTCAATTGGTATTTTGATAGGGATTGCATTAAATCTGTAGATTGAGTTGGGTAGTGTGGACATTTTAACAATACTTATTCTCTCAATCCATGAGCATGGAATGTCTTTCTATTTGTGTCATCTTCAATTTCTTTCATCAGAGTTTTACAGTTTTCAGAGTATAGGTCTTTCATCCTTTTGGTTATGTTTATTCCTAGGTATTTTATTAATTTTGGTATAATTAAAAATGGGACTGTTTTCTTAATTTCTTTTCCTGTAATAACAGGAAAAGATTTTATACATTATAATGTATAGATTTTTTAATAGATTTAGTAGATTTAATAGATTTTAGTAGATTTAATAGATTTAATAGATTTAATAGATTTTATACATTATTAATGTGTAAAAATGCAGTGGATTTCTGTATATTGATTTTGTATCCTGCAATCTTACTGAATTCACATATCGGTTCTAGTAGTTTTTTGGTGGAGTCCTTAGGGTTGTCTATATATCGTATCATGTCATCTGCAAATAGTAAGTTTTACTTCTTCCTTGCCAATTTGGATGCATTTTTTTTCTTTTCGTTGTCTGATTGCTATGGCTAGGACTTCCACTACTATGTTAAATAAAAGTGGTGAGAGTGGACATCCTTGTCTTGTTCCTGATCTTATGGGAAAAGTTTTGTTTTTCACTAGGCAGTATGATTTTAGCTGTGGATTTTTCATATGTGGCCTTTATTATGTTGAGGTACATTGCCTCTCGACCTACTTTGTTGAGGGTTTTTATCATGAATGGATGTTGTACTTTGTCAAATGCTTTTTCTGTATCTATTGAAATGATCGTATGGTTTTCATCTTTTCTGTTGTTGATGAGATGTACCACATTGATTGATTTATGAATATTGAGTCACCCTTGCAACCCAGGAACAAATCCCACTTGATTGTGGTGGATATTTTTTTAATGTATTGTTGGATTTGGTTTGCTAATATTCTGTTGAGAATTTTTGTTCATTGGAGATATTGGTCTCTAGTTTTCTTTTTTTGTAGTGTCTTTATCTGGTTTGGAATCAGGATAATGCTGGCCTCATAGAATGAATTTGGAAACTTCCCTTCCTTTTCCATTTTTTGGGAATATTTTGAGAAGACTAGGTATTAACTCTTTTTTAAATGTTTGGTAGAACTCACCTGTGGAGACATCTGGTCCTGGACTTTTGTTTGTTGGGAGTTTTTTGATTACTGATTCAATTTCATTGCTGGTAATCAGTCCGTTCAAATTTTCTATTTCTTCCTGATTTAACTTTGGGAGGTTACATGTTTCTAGGTATTTATCCATTTCTTCTAGGTTGTCCAATTTGTTGGCATATAGTTTTTCATAATCTCTTATAATTCTTTGTATTTCCGTGGTGTTGGTTATTATTTCTCCTCTGTCATTTCTGATTTTGAGTTCTCTCTGTTTCTCTCTTTGTGATGAATCTGGCCAAAGGTTTATCAATTTTGTTGATCTGAAGAACCAGCTCCTGGTTTCACTGATCTGTTCTATTATTTTTTTCATTTCTATTTTGTTTATTTTGTATCTAATCTTTATTAATAATTTCCTTCCTTCTACCAGTTTGAGGTTTTGTCTGTTTTTTCTTTTTCTAGCTCCTTTAGGTGTAAGGTTAGGTTGTTTATTTGAGATTTTTCTTCTTGAGGTAGGCTGTAGTGCTATAAATTTCCCTCATAGAACAGCTTTTGCTCTATCCCAAAGATTTTGGACCATTGTGTTTTCATTTTGTTTGTCTCCTTGTATTTTTGATTTCCTCTTTGATTTCTTGGTTGACCCATTCATTGTTTAATAGCATGTTATTTAGCCTCCCTGTATTTGTGATTTTTCCAGATTTTTTTCTTGTGGTTGATTTCTAGTTTTATTGCATTGTGGTCAGAGAAGATGTATGGTATTACTTCCATCTTTTTGAATTTGTCGAGACTTGTTTTGTGACCTAATATGCGATCTATTCTGAAGCATGTTCCATGTGCACTTGAAAAGAATGTGTATTCTGCTCTTTTAGGATGTAATGTTCTGAATATATTTGTTAAATTCATCTGGTTCAATCTGTCATTCATAGCCACTGTTTCCTTGTTGATTTCCTGTTTGAATGATCTGCCCATTGATGTAAGTGCGGTGTTAAAGTCCACCACTTCTTGTATTACTACTGATTAGTTCCTTTATGTTTGTTATTAACTGTTTTATGTATTTGGCTGCTTCCATGTTGGGTGCATAATATTTATAATTGTATGTATTCTTGTTGGATTTTCCCTATATTATTACTATGTAGTGTCCTTTTTTGTCTCTTATTACAGTCTTTGTTTTGAAATCTTTTGCCCCATATAAATATTGCTACCATGGCTTTCTTTTTACATCCATTTGTGTGATAAATGCTTTCCCATCCCCTTACTTTCAATATGCATGTGTCTTTAGCTCTGAAATGAGTCTCTTGTAGGCAGCATATAGATGGGTCTCATTAATGCATTCTGTCACCTTACATCTTTTGATTAGAGTGTTTAGCTCATTTACATTCAAAGTTATTGATAGTATGTACTTACTGCCATTTTGTTACTTGTTTTATGGTTGTTTTTATAACTCTTCTATTTTCCTTTCTTCTCTTGCTCTCTTCTCATGGTTTGCTGGCTTTGTTTAGTGATATATTTGGATTCTTTTCTCTTTGTTTTTTGCATATCAGTTACTGGTTTTTGATTTGAGGTTACCATTAGGTTTATATGTAACATCTTAAGTATATGGCAATCTATATAAATTGATGGTTGCTTAAGTTTGAACTCATTCTAAAAGCACTAAATTTTTACCCCTCTCCCCCCAACATTTTTAGGTATATGTTGTCATACTTTATATCCTTTTATTTTATGAATTCTTTGACTAATTTTTATAAATATACTTAATTTTACTGCTTTTGTGTTTCCTACTTTTCTTAATCCTGCTTATGGTCTTTCCTTTTCACTGAGAGAGTCCCCTTTAACATTTCTTGCAGGGTTGGTTTAGTGGTCATGAATTCCTTTAGCTTTTGTTTGTCTGGAAAACTATTTCTCCTTCTCTTCTGAATGATAGCCTTGCTGGGTAGTGTGTTCCTGGCTGCAAGTTTTTTTCTCCCCCAGCACTCAGAATATATCATGCGACTCTCTTCTGGTCTGCAAAATTTCTGCTGAAAAATCCACTGATAGCCTTATGGGGTTTCCCTTGTATGTAACTTTTTTTTTTTTTTTCCCCTCTTGCTGTTCTCTCTTTACCACTACTTTTTGCCATTTTCATTACTATGTGTCTTGGTGTAGACCTCCTTGGATTGATTTTGTTGGGGGTTCTCTGTACCTCCTGGATCTGGATTTCTGTTTCTGTCCCCAGATTTGGGAAATTTTCAACTATTATTTCTTCAAATAAATTTCTGCCTTCATTTCTCTCTCTTCTCCTTCTGGGATCCCTATAATGCAAATGTTATTACACTTGATGGTGTCGCTGAGTTCCCTTAATTTATTTTCATTTATTATTGTTGTTACTATTTTTTCTCTCTCTCGTTCAGCTTATTGTTTTCCATTACTCTGTCCTACAGGTTGCTGGTCCATTCTTCTGCTTCCTCTGGAGTATATTTATTCCTTGTAGTGTATTTTATAAAATTTATTTATTTATTTATTTGAGAGAGAGAGAGAGAGTGTGTGTATGTGTAAGTTGGGGGAGGGGCAGAGAGTGGGGGAGAAGATCTGAAGCAGACTCTGCACTCAGCGTGGAGCCCAACTCGGGGCTGGATCCTCAACTGTGAGATCATGACCTGAGCTGAAACCAAGATCCAGTTGCTTAACCAACTGAGCCACTCAGGCACCCCTCCCTCTAGTGTATTTTTAATTTTAGTCATTGAGTATGTCATCTCTGATTGGTTCTTTTTTATGTTTTCTATCTCTTTGTTGAGGGTCTCACTGAGATCCTCCACTCTCTTCTTGAGTCCAGTGAATATCCCTATGACCATTACTTTAAATTCTCTACCAGTCATATTACTTATCTCTATTTCATTTAGCTCTCTTGCTGTGATTTTGTCCTGTTCTATCACTTGGGATGTATTCTTCTGTCTTCTATTTTTGTCTAACTTTCTGTGTCTGTTTCTGTGTGTTAGGAAAGTCAGTTATGTCTCCTGATTTTAAAGTAGTGATCTTTTGAAGAAGATGTCCTGTAGTGCTCTGCAGTGCAATGTCCCCTGTTCACCAGAACCTAGCATTTCACGGCTGTCTCCTATGTGTGTCGCATACATCCTACTGTTGTGGCTGAGTTGCTTTTTCCTTTAGTCAGTAGTCTGCAATGGTTCTCTTTGCCTGTTGTGGGCAGGATTTGGTTCCTGTGTTATTGGTAGGCCAGTCTGGGGCCAGCCTTGGGCTGGAGTGGAGTCAGGCCAGTGTTTGCTAGAGCCATGGTAGCACCGAACTGTAGGGCACTTTCACATGTTGCCTATTCTAGGTATCCCATATAATTAGAATCCTAAAATATTTGTCCATTCACAGCTGTTTTGTTTCATTTAATATAATATCTTTAAGTTTCATCTATGTTGTAACATGTCAATTCCCTTTTTAAGGATGAACAATATTCCCTTGTACGTATACACCATATTTTGTTTATTCATCTGTTGATGGACATTTGGATTATTTTCACCTTCTGGCTGTTGTGAATATGCTGCCACACACATTAGTGTACAAATATTGTTCGAGTCCCTGCTTTAAATTTTTTTGTGTATATACCCAGAAATAGAATTGATGGATTATATGGTAATTCTATGTTTAATTTCTTGAGCACCTGCATCAGTATGTTTTAACATTCACCAGGTGACTCCAGTGTGCAGCCAAGTAGACTCCCACTGACATAGAGCCTTGCCTGATTCCTTCAGCTAAATGTAACTTCCTCCTCTCCTTTTTTTTTTTTTAAGTTTTAAGTTTTTATTTATTTTAGAGAGAGAGCACAAGCAGGAGGGTAGGGGGAAGGGAGAGAGAAACTCAGACTCCACACTGAGCACAGAGCCCAATGTGGGGCTCAATGTCATGATCCTGAGATCATGACCTGAGCTGAAACCAAGAGTCAGATGCCTAACCAACTGTGCCACCCAGATGCCCCACTTCTTCCTCTTCTGATCTCAGCTAGCATTTTACTGAACTTTTCCTATAGTGGCCATTTATTTTTATGTTATATTATTTATGTTGTTATTATATTACTTGTAGATGCTGAGTATATAAGGACAAACACCCCCCCCCCAAAAAAAAGCTTTCATGAAGCTTGTAATTAAGTGGAACAGACAGATATTAAATATACGATCATATAAATGTATAATTACAGACTGATTTATTTGCTGTGAAAGAAAGAAACATGGTTCTACTGAGGGCAAATTAATAAAGAAACTGACCTAGACTGGAGGTGGGGATTGGGAGTCTTCCCTAAGGAAGAAATGCTGGGGTTTAATTCTAAGAGATAAGAAGTTATATAAGTCTATAGTGAGAAGGAAGGTCATTCCAGGTAGAATAAACACAGGTTTGATGGATATAAAGTAGGTCAGTTTGGCTGGGATATGGGTATCAAGGGGCCAGTGCTACAGGATGAAACTGGCCATCTACAGGGGGAAGACCATTCAAGACCTTGCAGGTAGTTGAATGGTTTTGGTCTTTATGCTAAGAACAATGGGGAGCCATTGAAAAGTTTTGAGCAGTGGGGTGACAAACGCGGATTGGCATTGTGAAAATATCTTTTCTGCTGTTGTGTGGAAAAGGGATCGGATGGGGTTAGAGTGGTCATGGGGAAACCAGGTGATCACATGATTACAGTGGTCCAGGTGAGAGAGGCTGGGTCCTTGGACAAGAGATGTAGCAGTGGTGATGGAGAAGTGTCAGAGTTGAGAAATACTTAAGAGGAATGATCCCTGACAATGAATTGGATATAAGCAACCAAGTGTCAAGGATGATATCTACTTTTCTGACTTGCTCAAAGCTTTGAGATTGTAATTATGCCTGAATACACTTTGCTTGCCTCCAGAGCACCCTGCACAAAACATAGGTTCACTGAATAATAATCTTCAAATGAATTGATGAGTCAATATCATGTTGAACACACCCATATCAAGCATGCTTAATAGTATTATCCTCTAGATTATTTTTTTCTGTAGATGGATATTTGCGTGATTGTCTCAAATGAATTAAATTCAGAATACTTCTTCTCCTATAGTCAGCACTGTGCTAGGCACTGGGAATACATATATAGATAATATATTATCTGTCTCTGGGTAGTTCTAAATACAGTGGAGAAAAAGATATACAAATAAATAATTACAAAAAATATAATTACAGTAATAAGTGTACATTTTAATTGCAGAAGGAGTACAGAGGAGGCAGTGATTAATTTTTTTTCCCCAGGAGACCTAGTAAGGCTTCCAAGGCAGAAATATAAGTATAGCATATTCCAAGTGGAGGCTTTTTTTTTTCCCCCCAAAGGTACATAGATGTTTTAAGGAATGGCAAGCTTATCGTGGTTGGAGCATGGGAGACCAGGCAGGCAATATCCCCGGGGTGGGGAAAGAGGTAGGAAAGAGTATGGAAGAGAGAGATATGTGGCCGAAGGCCTGAGCATCATGGCAGCATAGGGACAGGGAAGAGTGAGAAGGCCAAAGTATATTCCATGTTACACTGGCTCTAAGACACTTTTCTTTTTTTCTTTTTTTAAAGATTTTATTTATTTATTTGACAGAGATATAGTGGGGGAGGGAACACAAGCAGGGGGAGTGAGAGAGGGAGAAGCAGGCTTCCCGCTGAGCAGGGAGCCCGATGTGGGGCTCGATCCCAGGACCCTGGGATCATGACCTGAGCCGAAGGCAGACACTTCACTACTGAGCCACCCAGGCGCCCCTAAGATATTTTTCTAAGTCAAAGGGTTTCATGGCCAAATAACTGGTAAACACTGATAATTACATCTTGGAGATTTGTATGCACATTGGCATATCAAAGTCTCTGCAGAATAAAAATTAGTTTAATTTTGTTCAGTATAGTATTTCTCAACTACATTTGACTGATAAAACTTTTCCCCCATATAATATCACACATATTGACATCCTAAAGTAGATAAGAGTTTGGCAAAAGCTATATTGGGCTATAGATTAGAGATGGTTTTCATGGTTTTGCTGTCATTAGGGTCAAGGTGTAGAGTATAATCATATTACTAATGCGTATATTTGGTATTACAATAAGTCAGATGGAACGCCGAGCTGAGCAGGGCACAATATAGAGCAGGGTTCAGCTCTGCTAGCAGGAGGCAAAAGAGGAGAGCCACAGATTGAATGTTTACTGAAAGACATGCTACTTCAAATAGAAAGGACAGTGTAGTTAGACTCCTAACTACTAGTGATCCTGTTAGTGGAGGGTCGTTTTATGGACCCTGTGAGACACTGTTAAGCTGGAATAGTGACTGTGTTGTCATTATTGCTAACTTGTTTAGTATTTTTTTGAACTTTAATCCCTTTACTGTCAAAAATTCTAATTTTGAAAGGGTTCCAGGAATAGGAAAAAGCTGAGATCTGTTGTTACTTCCCTGATACAATGTTTGACGGACACCAGAGTATCAATTCCAATTCTTAGTGATCAGTCATTGGGTAGATGGGCAGATCCAGTCAGATGAGCAGAGCTCAGGGGCTAGGGGTCTAGGCATGGGGCTGTTGTTTTTGCATGTTCAGCATCCATTTCCTCTTCTGGTAGAATATCCTGATTTTCCTTTTAGGAATAATCTCCTGAAATTTGTTGTGGGTACTTAAGTATGCAAGAGCCATCTTATCCCTATATGGAAGAATAGCATGTCTCTCTCTTCCTGAAGTTTCTATGTTGCTCTTCTGTTTATAAATTCTTTTGCTACTCAGTGACTCATGTATTCCTCTTGTGAAGATTTTGTCCTAGGGAGCAAAGCCTTTTTACTTTTTACAAGACCCTTCCTATAGGCCCTAGACAGTACATGTCACATTACTGGGACTAAAAATAAAGTGAATGAAATGACTAGGTCTAGCATAAAATATCTCTTCTGTCAGTTCTAGAATTGCTAAGCTGCTTCTCTGCAATGTAAGCAATTATAGGGGTGCACACCAGAGCCCATCTGACTCTTTTATTTCCTTTGAATATTAATCACATAGGTCTTTTCTTTCTGGCTTCTTTAGGAATTAACCATAGATTCGGATCAGATGGCACTCTGGCAGCCTCACTATTACTCTGAGAGAAAAATAATTTTATCTTGGTATATCACTCACAGAAATTTGCTTTTGCCTTTTCTAGGGTTAAAGTTCTTGGTTTACAACCTTTAGTGTGCTTTCAGATATTTATTTGATCTTTCTTTTGAAGCTCATGTAGCTCTTTCAGGTCTAGAGTAAAATAATTCTTCCCTCTTTCCCTGGATTAAAAAAAAACCAGAAGAAATTCTTATATTCTTTTTTTCTTTAAAGATTTTATTTATTTATTTGACAGAGATATAGCGAGACAGGGAACACAAACGGGGGGAGTGGGAGAGGGAGCAGGCTTCCTGCTGAGCAGGGAGCCCGATGTGGGGCTCCATGCCAGGACCCTGGGATCATGACCTGAGCCGAAGGCAGATGCTTAATGACTGAGCCACCCAGGCGCCCTGAAATCCTTATATTCTTGTCGTCTCTGCCTGCAGTATCACTTGGAGCTCATGTAAGAAGATTAAACTCTATCTGAAGAACTTTGGTTGCAAGATAGTCATCTTTTTTTTCAATTGTAGCACGATCTCAACTTTACTGTACATTTAAATTCTCTCACTTGGGTGAGACAAGTTTATTCAAAATCATATGTACTTTTAGATGAGTGTCATATTTTTTTTTAAAGATTTTATTTATTTGAGAGAGAGAGAATGAGAGATAGAGAGCACGAGAGGGAAGAGGGTCAGAGGGAGAAGCAGACTCCCCTGAGGAGGGAACCCGATGTGGGACTCGATCCCGGGACTCCAGGATCATGACCTGAGCCGAAGGCAGTCGCTTAACCAACTGAGCCACCCAGGCGCCCAAGTGTCATATTTTTTTTCTTTAATTCATATGTTACTGCATTACTAGAGTAGCAGGAATAGAAGAACTCTACTAATCCGTTAGGAAGAGTCCTTTTTCCCAAAGTAAAATGCAAAGGAGTCCTTGATCCAATTGAGTAGTTCTAATTTTCCTGATGGGAGTGGTAGAAATTGTAATAGGGAGGATGTTAGAAAAGCACAACTTGTTTCAATAAAACTGTCGGGTTTAGGAAGAGAAGACCATGGCTTTATAGATGTCTGAAAATCTTGGAAAGCTTTAGTGCCTGGGTGAACAGAAAACCGGCACAGCTGTCATCTTGGACTTTTTTTAAAGGTCTCAGAGAAGCTTACCCTTCATGCATTTGTATTAAGGCACAAGGAAAGACTTGATTCTGACTTGCATGTAGACAGGGAAACAGAGAAGACAAATCACCAACACAGAAGCTTTCCAGACCAAGATTGGATCAAGTAGGATATTAACATGAAGTACTTTATATGAGAAAGCAGGTCATTGGTGGGATCCAAAGGAAATCTACAGCATAGCAGGTCTAGAGTAACACCCCCATTGATCTAAAATCAATCAGATTTTCCTAAGGAAAAAGAGAAATTTCACCCTTGTAAAATGCCTAGCTAACATCCATTTATTCATTTATTAAAAAAAAAAATTGTGAAATTCCTACCAGGCACTGTTGTAGGTGCTAGAAATAGAGTAGTGAAGAGACAGTCCCTGCCCTTGTGCGGTTCACATTCCAGTGGTAGATGATTCATATAAACTAAATAAACCATTTTTTTTTCTTACTGGCAGCAGTTCTTATTTTATTAAGAAAATAAACAGAAACAGGATATAACATGATTAATAATGGCAGGAGTGAGGTGTAGACAGGGTAAGGACTTCCGAGGATAGCTAGGGGAAATCTCTCTGGAGATCACACCTGAACTGAAGCTGAATGATGAGAAATGGCCTGTCCTGCTCAGGGTAGCAGTCGAACATATTAGGTGCAAGAGCAAACACTCTGAGGTCAAAACTCAAATGAAGGCAAGTGAGACTAAAGCAGAAGGAAAGAAGGAAAAAGACAGAACTTACCCATTTAAGTACCAAATTCGGATGCATTTTGGGGCCAACTTTATTGAAGTATAATTTACATAAAATCAAATGCATGTAGTTTAAAGAATGACTTTCAGTGAATTCTGATGTGAGTGTTCACTTTTGCTTACTCCAAGATCCCATAGATTTTCTCTGGTTTTCTTTTAAGAGTTCTATAGTTTTGGCTTTTACACTTGTATCTATGATCTACTTTGAGTTAATTCTTGTGTTTAGTTTAAGGCAAAGGTAAATGTTCATTTTTTTCCATAAGGTTACCTTGCTGTCCTAGCATTGGTTGTTGAAAAGACTTATCCTTTCTCCATTAAATTATCTTGGTATCTTTGGTAAAAATCAGTTGACCCTATTCATGTGTCTCTTTCTATTTTGAACCATTGATCTTTAGATTTATCTTTGCACTAGTGCACAGTCTTGACTACTGTAGTTTTATAATAATTCTTGAAATCCTCTTTTATTCTTTTTATAATAAAATTGGCTATTTGAGATTTTTTATTTTTGGTATGAATTTTAGAATCAGCTTATCAATTTCTACAAAAAATCCTGCTGGGGTTTTGTTGGCGGTTGGATTAAATCTGTAAATCAATTTGTGGAGAACTTACATCTTAGTGATATTGAGTCTTCTGATCCAGGAACACCGTATATTTGTCCATTTATTTGGGTCTTCTTTAATTTTGCTGATCAGTGTTTTGAAGTTTTTGGCTTATTATGTCTCACATATATTTTGTTAAATTTATTCCTAAACATTTCATGTTATTTATGCTACTGTGAATAACATTTCCTAAGAGTTTATTTTCCTATTTTTCACTGGTTGTATATAGCAATACTATTGATTTTGAGTATCGACCTACTGTCCTACAACCTGTTTTTGTGGTGTGGAGCCCAACATGGGACTTGAACTCACAACCTTGAGATTAAGACCTGAGCTGAGATCAAGAGTCAGAGGCTTAACCAACTGAGCCACCCAGACACCCCTATCCTAAACCTTTCTAAATTTATTTGTTTGAAATGGATTAGAAAATGTGTTAGTTGAATGTTCAGCCTTACATGTTTGTAATTGAGATTGTAGGCAAGAGGCAGGCTCTGATGTTCAAGTTTCAGCACATCTGGAGGCCTGTAGAGGTCCCATAGCGGGGTTGGGTGAGTATCAACCCATGAAGCCTCCTGGGAAAGTCGTCAACCTAAAGAGCCAACTGATGGGTCACATTTGGTTCAAGGATTATGAGTTTTTGGAATGGAGACACTGATAAGAGGCAAGATCCTTATCTGCCATAAAGACTAAAATAGCTATTTTACTAAAACCTTTTAAGACAGATAATCCTTGTTAAACCATTTGGAATAAAAAGTAACCACAACTAAAAAGACAAAGATGGGGATTTCATTTTGTGGTAGTGTGTGTGTGTGTGTGTGTGTGTGTGTGTGTGTGTGTGTGTGTGTGTCTGGGGGGGGGAATTTAATTTAGTAAGACTTTAATGAGATAGGACTAAAAACAAATTGAGGTTAAGTAGCTGGCAGAAATTCCACACCTCTCTTCTCCCTTTCCCGCCCCACTCTGCAAGTATCCACCCACCACACACATATACCACAAATGCTTAAATGAAGTCTATTATATTAAAAAATACAGGGGTAGGGTTGCCTGGGTGGCTCAGTCGGTTAAGTGGCTACCTTCGGCTCAGGTCATGATCCCAGGGTCCTGGGATCGAGCCCTACGTCGGGCTCCCTGCTAAGCGGGGAGCCTGCTTCTCCCTCTGCCTCTGCCTGCCTCTCTGCCTACTTGTTCTCTCTATGTCTCTGTCAAATAAATAAATAAGATCTTAAAAAATAATAAAATAAAAAATACAGGGGTACCTGGCTGGCTCAGTCAGAAGAATATGCAACGCTTGATCTCAGGGTTGTGAGTTTGAGCCCCATCTTGGGTGTAGAGATTACTTAAAAAAAAAAATACAGACTTTTGTTGTGGTTGTTTGGATAGTTAAATGTCATAGTTGATTGCAGAGGCATGAGTCAGAGCCAGCAGTGGTCACGAAAAGAAGAAATTTGGCAGATTTTAGACTTCTTTGGGCATGGAAATAGGGGTCAAGCTGACCTCACCTATAGCTCCTGGGCCAGGCAACTCCAGCTAATATTTGGAATTCACAGGTAGCAACACAGGCTGCCTCTTCCTGTCTCACCTGTTAGCTTCATAGCTGTGTTTGAAAATGCGCACATTTACAATTGGAGATTGTTTGTTAGTGTCGGATGTCAGGCAATCCCACGGGTACAGAGTCTGAGATTTACTGGTCCGTTTTCCACCCGCTAGGGGAAGAGCTGTGCTCGGAGTGTTGTGTAGGGAACTCCCTGTTCCCTCTGGTCATTTAAAAAAATTTTTTTTCTAAAGATTTATTTATTTGAGAGAAAGAGAGAGTGAGCAGGAGGGAGGGGCAGAGGGAGAGAGAAACCCAAGCCGACTCCGCACTGAGCACAGAGCCCAATGTGGGGCTTGATCCCACCACCCTGAGATCACCACCTGAGCTGAAGCTTAAGGGTCAACCGCTCAACCACTTAACCACCCTCTGGTTATTTTAATGCTAATGTAATGTTAATGTAATCTGAGACTCTGCCCAGATTTTTCTGTTCATTCAGTCATTTATTCACTTATTAATTTAAAAAAATATTGAAAGCCCACTACATTCCAGGCATTGTTTTGGGGAGCATTTGTGCTTGGGGTTCAGGAGCAAATAAAGCAGACAAAATTATCTGTCTTCATGGGGTTTATATATATTAAATATATTATAATACATTAAACTATTATTTCACCCATTTGTTGTACTAGGACTTGGGTCTGCTTTCAGTTTCACTAGGGGAAGAAGGTAAGTAGGTACCATACAGGGTGATAAATGCCCAAAATGAGGTGAGCACAGGGTTCTGTGGAATTAATGAACCTATCCCGGGGAATTGGGGAGGGCTTCCCACAGGCGATGTCGGACTTGGGTCGGATGAGTATGGAAGGTAGGCGGAATTTTCCTCCACCCTGCAAGGGGGTGGGGGAAACTGGGACTGACTGAACAGGAGAAAAGGATACAAACTTTACTTACATGTCCACGGGAACCTCACAAGAAAAATGAAGACTCAAGTAGTGGCCAGGCCCAAGTGCTTCTATACTAGGTTGAACAAAGCTTCGCAATTGTGGAAAAGTCACTAAAATACACGAAAGGAGGTGGACCACTAATGGAAGAGAAGAGTTATTTTTATCAGGTCTGTATGTACAGATTTCTCTTAGTCTGGACTCCCTGTCACTGATGATAAGAATGTTTCTCCTGATACAGGAGGGCACCATTCACATGGGAATTTTATCTCCTGCTTTTAAGAAGAAAAAGGAAGGTCAGAGTGCCCTTCTTGCACCTGCTGTTTTTTAGGGACCTTTCACTCAAAAGTAATACGCCTAAGTGGCATATTTTGGGGTGGGATGTCTTGAACTCCTCCAAATAGGAACTAGCTGGGTGAGAAAATGGGGGCAGGCATTCCAGACAGACGACGGACAGTGGTGTGTGCTGTGGCCTGCGGAACTACCCCAGGGTGGCTCTGGTGCAGGGTGGGGGGCGAGTGGGGGCAGTTGAAACTGGAATGGTAAGAGAGTTTCATCACTGATGGCCTTGCATATGATGGTGTCATAGTATCTTATTGCTGCTGCAACTTATTACCTACACCCGAATTTATCATCTTACAGTTCTGGTGGTCAGAAGTCTGTGTCTCACTGGGCAAAGATCAAGGTGTCTACGGGGCTGCCCGCGTTCCTTTCTGGAGGTTGTAGAGGAGAACCCCCTTTTTCTTTTTTCTTTCTCCCTACCCGCCCCCAGGCTTTTCCAGCTTCCAGAAGCCACGTGCATTCTTTTGTTTGTGGCTCCTTCATCTTCAGAGCAGGCAGCTTAGCATTTTCCTGACTCTCTGTGCCTTCTGCCCTCTTCTTCCACTTTTTAAAAAAATTTTATTATGTTATGTTAGTCACCATACAATACATCATTAGTTTTTGATGTGGTGATCCACGATCCATTGTTTTCGTATAACACCCAGTGCTCCATGCAGTACGTGCCCTCCTTAATACCCATCCCTGGGCTAGCCCATCCCCGCACCCCCCTCCCCTCTAGAACCCTGTTTGTCTCTCGGAGTCCATAGCCTGTCATGGTTCATCTCTCCCTCCAATCCCCCCTCCCATTTTTCCCTTCCTTTTCCTAATGTTCTCCATACTATTCCTTATATTCCACAAATAAGTGAAACCATATGATAATTGACTTTCTCTGCTTGACTTATTTCACTTAGCATCATCTCCTCCAGTCCCATCCATGTTGATGCAAAAGTTGGGTATTCATCCTTTCTGATGGCTGAGTAATATTCCATTGTAGATATGGACCACATCTTCTTTATCCATTCATCTGTTGAAGGGCATCTCAGCTCTTTCCATAGTTTGGCTATTGCGGACATTGCTGCTATGAACATTGGGGTGCATATGGCCCTTCTTTTCACTACATCTGTGTCTTTGGGGTAAATACCCAGGAGTGCAATTGCTGGGTCATAGGGTAGCTCTATTTTTAAATTTTGGAGGCACCTCCACACTGTTTTCCAAAGTGGCTGTACCAACTTGCCTTCCCACCAACAGTGTAAGAGGGTTCCCCTTTCTCCACAACCTCTCCAGCATTTGTTGTTTCTTTCCCTGTCCATTTTTGCCATTCTAACTGGTGTAAGGTGGTATCTCAATGTGGTTTTGATTTGAATTTCCCTGATGGCTAATGATGATGAACATTTTTTTCATGTGTCTGTTAGCCATTTGTATGTCTTCTTCAGAGAAGTGTCTTCATATCTTCTGCCCACTTTTGACTTGATTATTTGTTTTTGGGACTTGAGTTTGAGAAGTTCTTTATAGATCTTGGATACCAGCCTTTTATCTGTAGTGTCATTTGCAAATATCTTCTCCCATTCTGTGGGTTGCTTCTTTGTTTTGTTGACTGTTTCCTTTGCTGTGCAGAAGCTTTTTATCTTGATGAAGTCCCCAAAGTTCATTTTTGCTTTTGTTTCACTAGCTTTTGGAGATGTATCTTGAAAGAAGTTGCGTGGGCGATGTCAAAGAGGTTACTGCCTGTGTTCTCCTCTAGGATTTTGATGGATTCCTGTCTCACATTGAGGTCTTTCATCCACTTTGAGTTTCTCTTTGTGCATGGTGTTAGAGAATGGTCAAGTTTCATTCTTCTGCATGTGGCTGTCCAATTTTCCCAGCACCATTTATTGAAGAGACTGTCTTTTTTCCATTGCATGGCTTTTCCTCCTTTGTCAAAGATTATTTGACCATAGAGTTGGGGGTCCATATCTGGGTTCTCTATTCTGTTCCATTGATCTATATGTCTGTTTTTGTGCCAGTACCATGCTGTCCTGGTGATCACAGCTTTGTAATGTAGCTTGAAATCGGGCAACGTGATGCCCCTAGTTTTGTTTTCCTTTTTCAACATTTCCTTGGCGATTCAGGGTTTTTTCTGATTCCATACAAATTTTAGGATTGTTTGTTCCGGCACTTTGAAAAATGTCATTGGAATTTTGATCAGGATGGCATTGAAGGTATAGATTGCTCTGGGTAGCATAGACATTTTAACAATGTTTATTCTTCCGATCCATGAGCATGGAATATTTTTCCATCTTTTTGTGTCTTCTTCAATTTCTTTCATGAGTGTTCTGTAGTTCCTGGAGTATAGATCCTTTACCTCTTTGGTTAGGTTTATTCCGAGGTATCTTATGGTTTTTGGTGCTATTGTAAGTGGAATCGTTTCTCTAATTTCTCTTTCTACAGTTGTGTTGTTAGTGTATAAGAAAGCAGCTGATTTCTGTGCATTGATTTTGTATCCTGCCACATTACTGAATTGCTGTATGAGTTCTAGTAATTTGGGGGTGGAGTCTTTTGGGTTTTCCACATAAAGTATCATGTCGTCTGCGAAAAGAGAGAGTTTGACTTCTTTGCCAATTTGAATACCTTTTTTTTCTTTTTGTTGTCTGATTGCTGTTGCTAGGACTTCTAGTACTATGTTGAACAGTAGTGGTGAGAGTGGGCATCCTTGACGTGTTCCTGATCTTAAGGGAAAGGCTCTTAGCTTTTCCCCATTGAGGATGATATTCGCTGTGGGTTTTTCAAAGATGGGTTTTATGAACTTGAGGAATGTTCCCTCTATCCCTATACTCTGAAGAGTTTTAATCAGGAAAGGATGTTGTATTTTGTCAAATGCTCTTTCTGCATCAATTGAGAGGACCATATGGTTCTTCTCCTTCCTCTTATTAAAGTGTTCTATCACATTGATTGATTTGCGAATGTTGAACCACCCTTGCATCCCAGGGATAAATCCCACTTGGTCGTGGTGGGTGATCCTTTTAATGTATTTTTGGATCCTGTTAGCTAGGATTTTGTTGAGGATTTTGGAATCCATATTCATCAGGGATATCGGTCTGAAATCCTCCTTTTTGATGGGGTCTTTGCCCGGTTTGGGGATTAAGGTAATGCTGGCCTCATAGAATGAGTTTGGAAGTTTTCCTTCTGTTTCTATTTTTTGAAACAGCTTCAATAGAATAGGTATTATTTCTTCTTTAACTGTTTGGTAGAATTCCCCAGGGAATCTATCAGGCCCTGGACTCTTGTTTTTTGGGAGGTTTTTGATCACTGCTTCAATCTCAGTGGTTATTGGCCTATTCAGGTTGTCAGTTTCTTCTTGTCTCAGTCTTGGCAGCTTATAGGTTTCCAGGAAGGCCTCCATTTCATCCAGATTGCTCAGTTTATTGGCATATAGTTGATAATAATTTCTAATAATTGTTTCTATTTCCTTGGTATTAGTTGTGATCTCTTCCCTTTCATTCATAATTTTATTAATTTGGGTCCTTTCTCTTTTCCTTTGGGTAAGTCTGGCCAGTGGTTTATTGATCTTATTAATTCTTTCAAAGAACCAACTTCTAGTTTCGTTGATCTGATCTACTGTGTTTCTGGTTTCTGATTCATTGATTTCTGCCCTAATTTTAATTATTTCTCTTCTATTGCGTGGCTTAGGCATCGTTTGTTGCTTTTTCTCAAGTTCTTTAAGGTGTAGAGTTACTTGGTGAATTCAGGATTTTTCTGTTTTTTTTTTTTTCAGTGATGCTTGGATGGCTATGTATTTCCCCCTTAGGACCACCTTTGCAGTATCCCATAGGTTTTGGACCAATGTGTTTTTGTTCTCATTGATTTCTGTGAATTGTTTAAGTTCTTCTTTGATTTCCTGGTTGACCCAAACATTCTTGAGCAGGGTGGTCTTTTGCCTCCAAGTGTTTGAATTTCTGCCAAATTTTTTCTTGTGATTGAGTTCCAGTTTTAAAGCATTGTGGTCTGAGAATATGCAGGGAATAATCTCAATCTTTTGGTATCGGTTGAGACCTGATTTGTGACCCAGTATGTGGTCTGTTCTGGAGAAAGTTCCATGTGCGTCGAGAAGAATGAGTATTCTGTTGTTTTAGGGTGGAATGTTCTGTAAATATCTGTGAGGTCCATCTGGTCCAGTGTATCATTCAAAGCTCTTGTTTCCTTGTTGATTTTCTGCTTAGATGATCTGTTCATTGCTGAGAGTGGAGTATTGAGGTCTCCTACAATTAACGTATTGTTATCAATAGGACTCTTTATTTTGGTTAACAGTTGGCTTATGTAGATGGCTGCTCCCATGTTGGGGGCATAGATATTTACAGTTGTTAGATCTTCTTGTTGGGTAGACCCTTTAAGAATGATATAGTGTCCTTCTGTGTCTCTAATTACAGACTTTAGTTTAAAATCTAATTTGTCTGTTATAAGAATTGCTACCCCAGCTTTCTTTTGAGGTCCGCTGGCATGGAAGATGGATCTCCATCCCTTCACTTTCAGTCTGGATGTATCTTTAGGTTCAAAATGAGTCTCTTGTAGGCAGCATATGGATGGGTCCTGTCTTTTTATCTAATCTGCAACCCTGTGCCGTTTTATGGGAGCATTTAGGCCATTCACGTTGAGAGTGATTATTGAAAGATATGAATTAATTGTCATCATGTTGCCTGTGAAGACATTGTTTTTATAGATTGTCCCTGTAAATTTCTGTTGTATATCACTCTTGGGGTCTTTCTCCTTTTATAGAACCCCCCTCAATATTTCTTGCAGAGCTGGCTTAGTGGTCACATATTCTTTCAGTTTCTGCAGGTCGCGGAAACTCTGCATCTCTCCATCCATTCTAAATGACAGCCTTGCCGGATAAGGTATTCTTGGCTGCATGTTCTTCTCGTTTAGTACCCTGAATATGTCTTGCCAGGCCTTTCTGGCTTGCCAGGTCTCTGTGGATAGGTCTGATGTTTTTCTGATGTTCTTCCCTCTGTACGTAAGGGATCTCTTCCCCCTAACTGCCCTTAAGATGGTTTCCTTGGTTCTAAGATTTGCAAGTTTTACTATTACATGCTGGAATCTTGGGAGGGGTCCTGTCTGCCTCTAGGACGCGAATGTTTGTTTCATTCCCCAGATTAGGGAAGTTCTCAGCTACGATTTGCTGAAATATATCTTCTAGTCCCCTCTCTCTCTCCACTCCCTCCAGGATTCCAATTATTCTGACATTGGAACGCTTCATGGTGTCACTTATTTCTCTGAGTCTATTTTCATGGATTCTGAGTTGTTTTTCCCTGGCCTCCTCTTTTCCCTTTTTATCTATTATATTGTCTTCCAGGTCGCTTATTCATTCTCCTGCCTCAGTTACCCTAGCTGTTAGATTATCTAGATTGGATTGGATCTCATTTATAGCATTTTTAAGTTCTACCAATTCAGCTTTCATTTCTGCCCTTAGAGACTCTATGTTGCCATTAATTGATTTCTCCATTCTAGCCATTGTCTGCACAATTGCTAGCCTGAATTCCATCTCCGACATCTTGGTTATATCTGCATCCATTTGTAAATCTGCAGCATAAGTCATGATCTCTGAGTCTTTTCTATTTTGGGGGTTCCTCCTCCTAGTCATTCTGTTGATAGGTGTTTGAGGGAATGTATAGAGCCCAAATTATTGACCAGAACCCAAGCAAGACGCACCTGTTTTCTTGGGACCTTAGGGTTGTTGGCCTCGTTTTCCCAGCCTGTGTTCTGGGGGAGGGACCTACTGCGCTGTTACTGAGGCAATCCTGTTTGGGCGGAGTTGCCCTGCCCCCCCCTGTGGTGGGGGATGGGCTCCGCGGGAATCAGTTTTTGGGGCTTTTGTTCTCTGGTGGCTTTCTCAGGCGGCTTTCCCTGGCGGCTTTCCGCGTCTCTTCCACGAGTCAGAGCAGAAGAGACCGTTTCCAACCCTCTGCCTCAGAGCAGAGAGTCCGCAGTCTGTTCTTCAGTGAGCTCTCCAGGCCACACCGTCTCCGTTTCTGTCTGTGCTGCTATAAACTGCAGCGGCCTGGGTTGTGCATCCCTCTGCAGTGCCCCCAGTCCTGCCTCCAGGTCGGAGCACGTCTCTGCCCTTTGTGCTTCTAAAACCGCCAGCCGCCCCCAGATTGCATGCAGGACCCTGCCACTCCAGGTTTCTGCCCCGGGGGTTGCCCTAAAGTCCCTTCCCCGCTGCTACCGGTCTGCGAGTCTGTGCCCCGTCCCCAGAGCGTGAGGCTGTCACTCGCCGTCGGTGAAGGATCTCCACGGCCAGGCTCCCTCCCGCTGCCGTTTATCCTCCGATATCTGCCAGTGGAATCACGCCTCCCTGCTTCGTACCTCGAAACCAGCCGCCTGCGATATTGTTTGTAGAGATCCAGATCTTCTTACATCTCAGGCTGGTTTCGTGGGTGCTCAGAGTGGTCTGGTAGATATCCAGCTCAATTCCGGGGACCAGTTGAAATAGGGTCCCCTACTCCTCTGCCATCTTTCCTTCTCCTTCTTCTTCCACTTTTAAGGACTCTTCTGACTAGATTGGTCCCATCTGAATAATCCAGGATAGTCTCCTCATTTCAGGGTCAGCTGGTGAGCAGCTTCCATGTCATCTACAGTTTTAACTCCCCCTTGATGTCTAAAGTTCCACAGATTTACAGGTTTGGGGGGCTGCCATTCTGCCTACCATGCATGGGGAGCTCCTGAAGGACATAAGCAGAGGAGCACTATGGCCAGGTGTAGAGAAAATGCATTTGGAGGGGTTGCCATTATGGTTGTGTGGAGATTGAGCTGGGGTGGGCAGGTTCAGGGAGGGTAGGGCACAAGGGAGCTGCTGGGGACAGAGGCCCAGGTGAGTGACAAATGGTGAGTGTCTCTTTGCACATACTCTAAGTAATTTATCCCTAGAATTCTTAGAAAAAATTAATCTAATTAAGCTTGAGACACACCCCACAGTGTGGAGAAAAGGAAATTGATTTTTAATCCTGGTTTAAGGCATGAATAACTTTGGAACAAAGGCTGTGTCTTCATGCAGAATTTCCTTATGTTTTCCCAAAAAGAATGTTTTCTGAGTTTGTGAAATGGGGCTTTTGGACCGAGTCACCTGTAAAGTTCTCTGTACAACTGCTCTAACTCTATGAAAAGGAGATGGGGGTTGTTACCGCTTTATTTAAATTGTGACTTCCAGGTAAATTAACCACACGACTGAAAAGACCTTTGTGAGTGTAACAGAGCTAATGCTAAGTGCCATCCTTTTAGCAAACCACAGAGGACTAGAGCAAATGCTTCAGTGAACAACTCTGAATCCCAAGAACTGGGAAATTCGGACATTCCCGGGGTGTGTTTTCAAAAGAAACAGGTTTTAGCTTCAATTCTTTTTAACCTTGCTGCCAGGAAGAATAGACTGAGGAGTGGATTCATACTGTGTCCATCAGGACTCAGGGGGCAATCGAGAGGAGCTGATTCGGCCTTGGGAGGGTCTTGAGGACGCAGATTGGCTGGGGGCTAACATCTGGGCTGGAAGGACCATCAGGAAGCAAGGGAACACTGGGGCCTCAGAGTGAGGAGCACAGATAAGGGGATGCCACAGAAATGTCTGGAATGTTGTGCTATACCTGCTTCTGCAGAGCAGCTGACCTTAGTCTTTGTGTTACTAGCTGGAGAGCCAAAGTCCTTGGGGGGGGGAACATCTGATTGGCCATGCACCCATTCCCTTAGCTGGAGAGGAAGAATCGTCCCCCACGGCTTGGCCTCCTATGTAGCCCACTGTTGACACTGAGAAAACTCCTATGAGGAGGAACAGATTCCAATAAGTGTGTGTCTGTGGCGGGGGTGTTGTGTGTGTATGTTGTTGGGGAGGGGAGATAGCTGGCTGCTAGATAGCCAAAAAAAAAAAAAAAAAAAAAAAAGATGTCTTCTAATCCAACTATCTTGGCTTCTCTCTCTGGCCCCTTTGCTTCCTCTGGGCTACTTTTTAGTTTGTTAACTTACTCTACGAGAGGTATGCCACATCAGTTTAGACTGATGATCAAAGTAGGATCCCAGTTTACAGAGTGAGTTAGAAAATGAGATTTTAAGAGTCACTTTGATTTTTTGAGAGTGCCATCCTGCTATAACATTCTTGATGCTGCAAATCTAAACTCCAACCAAAGTGGAATTTTTTAGCCTATTTCTAATTTGTCTTTATAGGGCAGACAGCTTCTGACTGTTACCCTGCAAAGTCTGGGTGGAAAGGCAGAACAGGCATGGAGGGGCCGTAGCTTGGGGAGGAGGGTGCATTTGCAGGAGTGAAGTTTGACTGCCTTCCCGTGATGCCCATCTGGTTCAGTATGAGTCTTGTGTGTATGTAGTAATTCTTCTAGTCAGTGCTCAGGGGCAGAGATTAGCTAAATGGGCTGCTTTGTTTTCTGGACGTGTGTGTTTACTGTTAATAGGACCGGAAAGGGGTAGCCTCGGTTCTAAATTTCACTATCATATGGGTCCAGAGTGAGAAAATAAGATGAAATCCAGCCACTTGGGAAGCAAAGGTCTGGCTTTTTAAGGGCCACTGTGTGTGTGTGTGTGTGTCTGGCTGAGGGGCTGGAACAGGCACAGGCTTGCTGGGAGGAGGGGAGCCAGAGGGCTGGGCTGCATGCCTCCAGCTCTCTGGTTGTCCCCACGTGGGATGTGGAGAAGCAGACAGGATAGTCCCTTTGCTCTCTTCCTAGACTGCTTCGTCTGTTGGCTTCTAGCTGGGCTCAGCCAGTGGGGCACACTGGTAGGAGATTGGAGGGCAGGAGGAAGGAAGGAGCTAGAACATGTCTCCCTACTTTGGGTGTCATACTAGACAACAGCTGCCCCCCTTTTGTGGTGGCTCAGTAAAGCACCTGCACCCCCAGCTCTGCCTGGAGTCTTGCTTCTAGCAGGTGCCCAGCTTCTGGGCTCTAATCATTCTGCCACTCCCCTTTCCCCTCCAGCCCAGGGATGGTAGGGCCTTTCTCGCCATTGATAATCTCTGGAGTCTCCCGCCAGCCCCTGTCTGGCTTCTCAGCAATTCCATTAACCTAATCAAGTCCCTTAAATCCCATCTTGTGAAAATACTTAGATGGTTTCTGTTTTCCGGGTTAGACCCTGACTAATACGGCCAAGGTGAGGCTGTGGGGTAGTTCCCAGGGGCAGGAACTGAGGTTAGGACAAGAGGTCACCTCTGGTGCAGTCCTCTCTGTGGAGGGCCCACTGGTTCTCTCCTTCGAAGAGCTGCCATCTGGATGCCTGCCATGACAGAGCGATGGGACAGCTGGGTTCAAAGTGTTTTCTTTCTTTCCTTTTTGCCCCCCTTTGCCATGCTTCCCCTCTCCCCAAACCCTGGAGGGGCCTGAAGTAGCAAGCTGAGGTGAGAGCAAGAGAAGCAGGTGTGGGGTAAGGAAGAGGGAAAGAACACACTCCCCCTTTCTATCGCTGCTGAGCCCAGCCGAGAGCTACCATCAGGAGGGGGGGCTGCTAGGGAGTTTGGGAGGGAATTAGGTACTGGTTGACCCACAGGTTAGGAAATAGTGGCCTATGTGAGAGTGACTAGGAATCTAACTCAGGTTTTTAAACAGTCGTTATAAGGTGGGATCACAAATGAAGATGGCTAAGTGTGATAGGGCCATTTCCATTTATTTATTTAACCAATATTTATTGAATACTTACCAGGTGGTGGTCATGGCTCCAGAACTGATCTTTCTGTCCCTAGCATTGAGAAGGTGGCAAGCTCCTTCGTGGCTTTCTGTAGCTATTTATAAGCTTCCCCTAGTGGTTTTCAGAAAGAACCGTCTTACTGAAACACGACTGTGTTTTTTCTCATCATGACCAGCGTTGTTTAATCAGAAATGCACACACGGTAGATTGAGTGATTCTGTATTGAGGAGGGAGGATCTTATTATTGTACTCTGCCAGTTTATTTTCTAAATATTTCCAAACACATCAAGTCCCCAGAAGTCGTGAAACTGTAAGCCCTCCAAATCTCACCTGATGGTTCAGAAGTAAGAACAGTGCTCACCACTGCTCATGCCTTCCGTCCCCGGGAGAAGGGGCTGGCTGCTCACCTCTCTATTGCCAAACTAGAAGTCAGCCACTTTCTACAGCTGAATTAGAGCCTTGTACTGCAGCCAAAACACAGTGTGGATTAGACAACTGAAGATGTCTTTTCGAGTGAAACAAAGAAATTAATTAAAGCCAGACAGGAAGCGTCTTCGGTGTGGCGTCTGGCAGTGCACCCTCTCGCGGGCCTGCAGGCTCTAACAGGGAGGCTGCCGTGTGGCAGGTGCTTATTGGGAATGGAAGCCAGACCTTGTAGTTAGCGGAGGACCCCTCATGGGATCCGTGGCTGGCCCCACTGTCGGCGCTGGTGAGCAGGCTGGGTGGCCCGTGCCAGAGGGAGGGAGACTGTGCGTGTGTGTGTGTGTGTGTGTGTGTGTGTGTGTGTGTGTGTGTGTGTACTTTCTGTAGGACTTGCGCAGGGGAGAGAAGAGTACATTAAGAGAGTCATGACAGGGATAGACGGGCACTTTGCCTTTACCCCAGCGTAAAGGGACAAGGTCTCCGAAGGAAGGAACAAAGAAAGCTAAACATGTCGGGGAGGAGAGTAAGTCAGGCACTTTCATCCTTGTTCTTTCATGTAATCCTTTGAGGTGAGCACTGTCCCATTTTTCCAGATGAGCAGACTGAGGCAGACAGAGTGGCTTGTTAACCTGACAAAGGTTAAATGGTGAGGAAGCAGCGTTACTGGGGTGGAAGGTCTGGTGTTTGACCCCAGCAAGCCTGTGGCCATCCTGCCCCCCACACTGCCTCTCCAGCGGCCTCTTCGTGCACTTCCTTCCAAGCGGCGCGCATCCTGAGGACTTGCTGAATGGAACGCAGAAGGGAAATCACTTTGCCTCACGTCTTCATCTGTAAGAGGAGGTAGATGAACTAGGTGAGCTCCGATTCCTTCTGGCTCTGTTTGTGAAGCCTGAAGGATTTCACGGGTGCTGGAAGGGTAACCCAGACTCTAGACTAAGCTGGTCGTGGTGGAAATCTTACCTCATCAGCAGTTCCAGACACACATCATGGTATTTAGTTTCTCAAAACTGACTTGGAATCAGACACTATTCCCCACTCTCTTCAGTTGCAGGCCTACTGTTTTTAGAGGGAAATATAGTGCCTGGCCCATTAAAAGATGAGTTATTATCTGGTGGGTAGATGGAAGCGTGAGTGGAACCCGGTGCTCATGTGGCCGAGTGGTGTAGATATGGGGGAAAGGGAAGGAACTGGGTGCAGAGGAACACAGATACACATCTGTACATAGCAGAATCTTAAATATTCACTACCAGGATTGTGTGGTAAAGTCTGGATTTTTTTTTTTTAAAGCAAAGAAAGATCTGGTTTCTGTGGGTTAGTTAAAATGACTGACTTTGATGTGGCTACTTTGTAGACCCAGATATGCAGCTCAACAGAGGCTGCTTTGTGGAAGAGAAGTGAAACTTTAAAGCTCCTGCCTATACTAAATCTGAGTAGATGATCTTGTGTGTCTCGGAGGCAATTAATATTAGAATATGTAACGGAAGGTGTGGGGCTCAGCTGGAAGTGGAGAACAGAATTGTACAGTTTGTTTGAATGAGGAGATTGGGAAGTGAGAGGAAGAACATTGGGGGTGGGTGCCTGCAGTTCAACCGAGAAGCTTAATATTCAGTTCTAACTTTGACCTGCAGCAACATCTGTTACCTTCATCAATGCTTTGTGTGAGTGATTTCGAGGGACATTCTAAAGGTGGGGTCTGGGTCACCTTAGAATAGGAAAGAGAACAGTTTTAAGAGCTAAGAAGACAGCCTGATGGATAGTTCAACAAGGACTAAGAGCTGTGCATGCCGAAGGCTCCTGGCACTCTGCAGATATCTTGGGACAACCTTGGACTTCCCACTATATATGGGTGCCATTTTGTTTAAATTTAAGAGAGCATGACCTTAGTTGAAGTCTCCACAGTGTGGTTGTGAGGTCTTGAGTATGTGGGGCATCGCAAAGGCAAAAAGAGAGGGGCATTTGGTTGTGAAAGCAGGGCCCACAATACACATGGCTGCTTTATTCCAGGACTCAGTGGGAAACCACGGGTGCCAAGGGATATGAATATTTAACATTTTCTCAAGGAAACAGTCAATCTGTTAGTTTTATCCTTCCCCATTTAACAAGATGTAGATGATAAGCAAGTGAAAGACACTGGGGACAATTGAAGGTCACTGGATCCAACTAGTTATGAAAAAGAATGAAATGAGAAGCACCAGGGGATTGAATGGCATGGAGGAAAAAAATGCTAATAATAATTGTAATTGACAACAAGAATCTCAGAACCAAAAATGTGTCATTTTTCAAAAGCTTCCCAGTAATTAATGAGTAATGAATAAAAGGAGTAGGGAATATGATTTTTTGTGGGAAAATTATTTTTACCTCAATTTAGAAATTTTTAATTGTGTGTTACTGGACTGATCAGTAGAGATAATTTAATTCCCTGTGCATTCTTTCTTCCCTCTAACTGCTGGCCGGCTCTACTTCATTGAGTCTCTGTTCATTTACTGTGCTAGTCTTCGTTAAGTGTTTGTAGAGTTTTTCATCCAGTTTTATGATCCAGCATTGGCTGTGATCATAATATAACATAACACTTATTCATTGGGACTGGGGTTAATGTAAACCAAGTTAATGAAGATAACTGTGAATTTTCAGCAAACTCTCATGTGGAGGGACCCACTGATTTGGCTCATGTCTGGTTAATCATGGTTCAGTGGAAATACCATAGTTTGCCAATTTAGAATAATTGGAGAGTTTACAACTCCTTCCTACCTTACCCACCCCCTCAGCCTGGTACATAATATTACATAATATCTTTCACCAAGAAGCTTGAAGCAATATTATTGAATAATTATGAAACCAGTAGGGAATAGGTGAATATGATATTACTCAGTTGTGGAAACAGAGAGGTGGGTATTCTAGGCTCAAACCAAAATCCTTATTTACCCTCTCCTTCTATATTTGTAGTTCATCAATATTATCATCTATCCAGAAACCCAAGAGTTATCCTTTCATTTCTGTGCCTCTAATCCCCTACATCTTATCAGTTGCCAGATCCCTTTTGTTCTACTATGTACTTAATGTAGAATTCACATCTGTTTTTTCTATTCCCTCTGCTCTGGTCAAGCCCTCATCATATCCAGACTGGTCTCTGGCCTCTGGTCTTAGCAGCCTCAAGTACAAACGCCAAGTGCCTCAGACTGAAGCCTCTCAGTGACCTGCCATTGGATCTGCAGATGTCACCTGCGTCACCCAGAAGGTTGGGCGCTCAAGGGGACAGAGGGAAATCTGTGTGACTCACATTTGTGTTGCCAGCATATAGCATAGAGCCTGGTACATTGGCTCCACATAAACCTCCACCCATCCCTCATCCATCCTTTCCACATCTGTTCACTGAGCTCCTGCTATGTGCAAATACACTCGTAGGTGAATGAGACCATGGCAGTGAACAAAACAGATAGCATTGTCCTTACATATGTTGCTTCTTACCCTGACGCATATATTTAAACTTTTATAAAGAAGTTTTGTGAATGTATGGAGTCAAACATATCTGTATTCCTTTATGATTTGTGCTTTTTGTGCATTGCTCAAGATGTCCTTTGGTTCTAAAGCATAATAAAAATGTCCCATGGCACAATGATGATTAAGAACTCAGGCCCAGAGTGCAACGACCTGAATTCAAATTCCATCTTGCCCGCTAAAGGCTGGGCAACTGAGTTTACTCCTCTGAGCTTTAGTTTGATCATTTGTACAAATAAGAGTATTTAAGGGTATTTAACTCAGGCTTTTTTGGGGGGGATTTAAGGGTTTTGGAGATTAAATAAGCTAATACAATTAAATGCATATAGAATTATATCTGATAAGTTGCAAGTTTGTACTATTACTCTGTTCTTTATGTCTCTAATCAATCTGAAATTTATTTTCATTTATGGTGTAAGTTGGGAATCCAATGTTCTGTTATTTTTCATATGGAAAACTAATTGTCATGGAGTCCTTGTTTATACCTTTTCAGTGGTTTCTCTTTGCTCCTGGAATCCCAGTACAATTCCTTATCTTAATCTGCTTCGCTGTAGAGGACCCGGCCCCCACCTGTTTTCCAGACATCCCTTTCCACTACTCTCCACTGCTGTGGTATTGCTGCCCTTGCCTTCTCTGTGGTCCTGGAATATACTGACCTCTTTTCCTCCCCCAGGGCCTTTGCACTGGCTCTTTTCTACTCTTGGAGTATTTTCCTCCCCCAGGTTTTATATGGCTGCGCTGGGTCATTCAGGCCTTCCCCCCCCCCCCCCCCCCCGATAGAAAACGTATCATCCCCTCCCACTCCCATCCTCCCACCCAAACCTAGGCCTGATTTCATTACCATTTTACTTACTTCATTCCATCTTATTTATTTTCTTTATCACATTTGTGATCGGAAATTTGTTTGGACAAGTCATTTCTTTTCTTCCCCCACTGAAATGTAAACTTCACTGGAACAGCAGGCCTTGCCTGTTTTATGTACTGCTGTATCCTCGGAATCTAGGATAGTGCCTAGGAAATAGTAGGTACTTAATGATTACGTTATGGGGTAGTCTGTCCTTTTCTTCTGACCAAAACAGGCTTGCTTTTGAGAAGGATTATTCTGCTGAGTGTATGGAAGTTTGATTTGAGGTATCACAGAGATACTTAGGGTGGGAACTGGCTGGACAAGGGCAAGAATGGTGGAGAAGGAGACCCAGGAGGCCTGGCAGGCTCTGCTGATTTATGTCTACTTGTGTGAGAAGAGCTTGGTTGGTTTGGCTTGGCGTCTTGGGGTTGGCTGTGTTCAGTGCCTGGCATGCTTTTTCTCGGGCCTGTCCTGGTCTCATCTGAACTGTAACCTGTTCAGAGAGGCCTTTCTGGACCATTGCATCCAGAGCAGATCTCCAGAGACTTGGTACCACTGGCTGAGGTATTGAGTTATGAGCACCCTGAGAATTTAAAACATGTGTATGTCAAGCATTTCAAGGTAAGCACTGAGGCCATTAAAGTGAGCTCCAACAAGGCAGGAGTTTTTCTTCAATCGTCACTGTGTTTCAGCAGCTGGTACACAGTAAGTGCTCAGTAAATATTTTTTTTTTTTAAAAATTTTTATTTATTTATTTGACGCGTGCAAGCACAAGCAGGAAAAGAGGCAGGCAGAGGGAGAAGCAGGCTCCCTGCTCAGCAGGGAGCCCGATGTGGGACTCGATCCCAGGACCCTGGGATCATGACCTGAGCCGAAGGCAGAGGCTTAACTGACTGAGCCACCCAGGCGCCCCTCAGTAAATATTTTCTGAATGAATCATAGAAGATGGTTTTTCTATGGTTTCTTTTGTTTTCCTGTTAACTTGTTTTCTACTTTGAGGTTGCACATTTATTTATTTTTATCCTGGACCTGAGCATTTAGAGGTGTCCGCTTTGAATGACTTGTCTGCTTTGGAAGACAGTCCTGCCGGGTTGTAGTGCTGCTTATCTGCTTCTCAGCCGTTTCCCTTCCTCCCCTGGCCGCTGCTTTTTGAGCTGGTCTCACTTGGAGGCCACGGCTACTTTGTTACTCTGCCATCTCTCCAGAAATTCACAGTCACAGAGCGGGGTGGGGAAGAGTTCAAGGGTAAAATCCTAAAGGCTTATACCTGCTAGGCCAAGACAGGCTCATTGGACTATGGCTGATAGAGAAGAGTGAGAAGTCAAGTCAGATCAAACATTTGTTCAGTGCTTGCTGTGTGCAGGAAACTGTGGTATATACTACGGAGGACACTTCAAAGCTAAAATGTGTCCCTAAGGGCAACTGAAGCAGCTGGGAAAGATGCACTCCACTCCAGGATGATCACATTTTGAGATGGCATCAGGACCTACAGATGGAGAAATCTTGGAAACAGATGTGATGCCTGGTAGACAGTTGGCTTTAGAGTACTCGAAGGCCAGCTTTGAGATTTTAAGAATCATCTACTAGGATGAGAGCAAATATTCATAATTGTGACCTTAAAGGTACAGTTGGGTCCTGAATCATTAACAAAAAGAATCAGAGCAGATTGTATTTATAGAAGTAGAAAGATGGACCAATGAACAACTTATTTTTTAAACAATGACAAGAAAGGGTGGAATATGTCATGCTCACCTTAACTAGGGTCTCAGAATTCTCCACTCCCTGTAATGAATACTTGTTAAATATGTCCTATGAATGTGTCCTAGCATTGACAGTGTGCCTCTGACAGGATTGCAAAGACCACTCTATTCCATAGGTGACAGAAAATCTTCCAAATTGCTGAGCTCTAGAACTTCAATTTCCTCAGGTAGCGGAGACCTGGTTCTGTGATGCAGAGACCAAAACAAACTTTTTTTTTTGAGAGAGAGCAAGTGAGAGACTCCCTGCCCAGCGCATAAGCCTGATGCGGGCCTTGATCTCACAACCGTGAGACCTGAGCTGAAATCAAGAGTCAGACCCTTAACCAACTGAGCCACCCAGGCACCTGTTTTAGCTCCAACCCTTTGCACACAGTGGAGTTGGGAGAGGAAATTCTCCCTACATGGTGAGAAATGAAGCAGGGGTTTGAAACCAAGATGGCCAGGCCCTTCCTGCATTTGCCTCAAGGTTGTCATCACTGCCCTGCGTCAGGCACAGGAAAGCAAAGGTGGAGAGGAAGCCGAGATCCTTTGCCACGGAGCAGGGTGGGGGATGGAGGGAAGCAGGCAGGGCCTCTGTGAAGGCACAGCAAGCATTTGCTGATGAGGTATAGTCTGCAGGATGCCTTTGTTCCCTCCTTTGCCTCCCCCACCCCCCAGTACTCCCAACAGCCTCTCATGGGTTTGTAGTGCCCACAGTGACAATTTAAGGGTGGTTGTGGCTCAAGACTGCGATAGGCAGCAAGTTCCTTAAATCATAAACAATCCTAGGAGTAGTGGGCACAGTAACCTACTAGAGGGAGGAGTTAGTTCCTTAGAAGGGAACAGATCAGCCCTGCAGAAATTGAGAACAAGGTATGTATCATTGTGCAGATGGGCTGGAGAAGGAGGGAGCAGGGAAAAGGTCCGGAGAGGAGGCCAGGGTGTGTGTTTTCTAATAACAGGCAAGGTGTGGGTTTGGGGGTACTTG
>NW_027397067.1:30189176-30263384 GCF_003265705.2 Callorhinus ursinus
TGTGGGTTTGGGGGTACTTGGAGTTAAAGGGCCAGACATAAAGGAGTCAGGAGCTTGCCAAAGAAAACCCTTGCTTTCCCTTTTGGCGCCAAGGCCAGTCTGCAGTTATCAGGGAAGGGGACAGCCAGCGTCACTGATTTAAAACTCTTTGCTTGGAGATTCCTGCTGGGGTTACACCCCCCTCAGCCATCAAGCAAGTGGGTTTTCCTCATAGGCTGGGGGCATTATTTGCTGTCAGGTTACATTTCTTCACAAGAGTGACTAGCAGTTGGGTAGACATCGTCACAAATTTCCCAGGCTTGTGAAGATGGTCTGCTTGCACTTACAGAGCATTTAGCAGTTACTTGCTGGGTACCATGCTCGGTACCTCATTTAATCCCCAACACAACCCTGTTAGTAGGTGCTATACTAGTCCCCCTCACTTTATATGTGGAAATGGGTATGGAAAAGTCCAACAGCTTCCTCAAAGTTGTAGTGGAGCTGGGACTGAAAACTCGGGTCCTTTTCTGCAGTTTGCGATTCTAACCACTACACCTGGTCATCAGGCACATCCTCCTTCCTGGCACTGTGGTGAGCTGATTGCTAAAATCCCACAACTCTGGTTATGCCCTAAGGCATATACACTAGTATTTTTGACATTCCCAAAAAATTCCCAAATGAATTTTAACAAGCTTTTATATAAAACTGACTTTTATTGCAATTTAAAAAGAACAAAGACAATTTGATAAGTGCCTTTAATTACAATGTACCTGCTATTTACATGTAATTATACTTTTATACACAGCTTGAATAAGGTTCATTACATGTAAACTATAAGATATTACAAGTTAAACTCCAGCCTCTTGGGAACATTCAGAATAGAAGTACTATGGGCAGAAATACACAGAAAACAAATACCCATTTCAGTTCCTTACGTACCAATACTGGATGAATGATCAAGATTTGGCCACAGAAGAGAATTGTAATTATGTGTTAAATTGAAACTTATTCTTAACATGACTAACAGTATTGCTATTATTTAAACCCAAAACACAATAACTGGATCATTAAAAACAACACAACTTTAATTTATATAGCACCTTTCTTCCAGAGATAAAGCATTTGTATTTATATTATCTTATTTGTCCCCATAACATCCATATGAGGTAGGCAGTGGTTGGTATCATGATCCCCATTTTGTACATGGAGAAACTGAGGCACAGAGTAGTTAAATCATTTGTTCAAGGTCACACAGTAAAGTCAGTGCTGGAACAGGGAGCACAGAGCTGTGAGCTCATCTCTAAATCCAATGCTTCTCTTTAAGTTGTCCTCTCTGAGAATTTAATTCAATACCTCAATTCACTTTTCCAAGAAAAAAAATGTGCATTTTTTTCTCTCATAAAAATTGTTGAAAAACTATACTATAGGCAAGAAACAAGCACTCTGGGTCGGATGATAGGTTGATGCCACACTCTTTTAGTGAAGTCTTTTTGTTGGCTTTTTTTTTTTTTTATGAGAAGTTTCTTTTCCCAGTTACAACAAAGGTAGGTCTTTAAATGAAACATGTTCGAAAGGATGTATCTAGTCACCTATAAATTACAGCTGTAGTGGCCATATTATGCTTTTCATAAACCAGGGTTATTCCTGAGTTTACAAAGAAAATACCTAAAAATAATTTAAATCTTTGAGGTCTTTTTCATTTCTACACACTTACTATTTGCTCCTTAAGCAACTCAGGAGTGGTTGACAGGGAGCTGGGATCATACATTTCCCAGAGACGCACACAAACCGAGTGGGGTGGGAAGTCTTGCCCGTGCCACTTAGTTCAAATTTTAGGTCTAATCCCTGTCCTGCTCACCAACTCTCCCACCCCCCCATCAAATATGTAGTTGGTACTCTGAAAAATTTTTTAAATGTCAAAATCTGAGGCATTAAAGGACTTCTCAAATGCTTGTTGACTTGTACATAAAAGTCAGCTTGTCTGGCATTTTTCACATGCTTCTCCCTAAGAGGCAAGTCCGGCTAACAGTGCTGCCGCATTGCTGGGACTCCAGGAGGCAGTCATGGAGTAGCCCATCGGAATTGTTTCTAGCATGGCTCCAGGAAAAACAAGAAAAGCCTGTATTCAAAAAATAAGTACCCCCCCCCCAAAAAAAGGCAAGCAGGCTTACAGGATAGGTCATGAACATCATCTCAGATTCATTTATGGGCTTTACATTAAAAATACATAAAAATGTGTCGAAGGAATATTCAGAGACAGACTTGGCTTTTGGCTTTAGCCTCTTCACCTAGAGAAGGACAGGGCTGTCTTTCAGCGAAGCCTTTACTACCTAAATGGGATCTACGATTAATTTTTTTTTCTCCTTCAGTTTAAGAAGGGAAAAAGAAAGTTTGTTTTAAACTGATAGTTTCCAACTTGTTGAGTTAACAAACAAAGCCAAACCAGACATTCTGGCAACTCTGTTTGAGTCCTTGCAACAGAACGTTTTAAAGTTGTCTTCCACAGCCCCCTAGTGCCAACCATTCTCATGAAGGAGGTGGGTAAGAATGAACATGGTTTAGCAAAGCCCGTGCCAAATAATACCCAGCATCTGCTTCCCTAGGTGGGCCTGTGTGGCCTTGTCTCAGCAGCCTGTGACACAGGAAAATGTGAGCTGGGCAGAGCTGTTTGCTCACTGGGTGGTGGCGGGGAATGGTTCTGTGATCGCAGGCAGGATCTGTGATCTGAGGGTTGTGTCCACATGGGAAAAGATGTGTGGGAATGTGCCTCGAATAGCAGAGCGTGGTTGGGGTGGGGAAAAGGAGCAGGGGGTGCTGTGCGAAGTTGCAGCAGGAACCAAAGTGAGATGGGGAGAAAGAGTAGCTTCATATCCCCGTGCTGCAGACTTGCTCCTTAAAAGGACCAGAGTAAGGCAGGGGAAAACATTCCAAGATGTTGAAACCAATAAGAGAGATTTTCAGACTTAAAACGAAGGTTTAAAAATTCCGAGTACTGGAAACAATTTTCCCACTCTTGTGAGTTGGACAGTTTGACCATGACAAAGACCTCTGGAGACAATGAGTCCAAATGCTACTGTCATGGATTATTTATTTTTGAGCAAGAGGAGCACTTTGAAGTTGATCAGGACCACCTAAGAGATAACAGGTCACTTTTTTGAGAAACCATTTTTATGAGGAAAAAAATGCATGAACAATGAAATGCAAATTCCTATTTGTTTAGCTATATTTCAAACTTTCCCTGAAAACATGAGGTGCATTAATAATACATGATATTTAAAAGGTAACATTAAAACTGTTGCCAATCTAACACACAAGTCTGAGGAATGACCATTTACCAGCCTTTATAATCCATTACATAAGGTGATCTGAGACAACCAGAGTACATTACATTTTTTAAAAATACCCATAGCATATAAGTGGTGAGCAAAGAAAAATCTAATTTAAATGCATTAAGATAAATGATTACAACTGAATGCTTAAAACTTTGCCTTTTTAATAAAAATTGTAACATTTCTCATTTCATCTGGCATTAAGAGAAATCTGAACTACTGTTTCTTAGTTCAATAAGGAAGAACCTGGAAAAACAATGAATCCTTTATAAATATCAGAGACTGGATGTAAACAGAGTTGAAAATGAACAGTAGGGAAAAAAACACTTAAGAATATTTGTTCTCTTCTGGACCACGGCTTTTTAAATTTACTTTCATAATTTCAGATGAAGACTGATTTAGCATGGTTTTTGGACTGGTCTCTTTAAGTCAAACACTTTCTATGTGTGTTCAACTTGTCCAATGCCACTGTCAAGAATAATGTGCTTAAGAAAAGGTACAACACAGAGCAAGAAAAGACTACCACAGGACCAGGAATATAGATTTCACTGCCAAAAAAAAAAAAAGTCGTATTTGACATTATAGACACATGTTTCTATTTTTCACATCAGTCACTTATTAACACCAAACATTACACTTTAACTTCCCCCAATTACACAGTACAATAAGCCTGTCAGGGTTTCCAGGAAAGAACCATCAGTACCTACTGTGCCTCCAGCAGCCCAGACAAAGCTGGCTGGGGACCAGAAGCCAACACTTTCAGAAGAATGGCATCACTAGATCACACGGACTCATATTAACTAGTACAAGGAGCACTGAAAAAAATGTCATTTACTCATTTACAAAATGCTACTTGAGTCCTGCGCTGCAGTGCTGTGATTATCCACGTCCCCACCTCCAAGCCGTGTTCCGTCCGTCACACTACCTCACCGCTTGCTGGCTCTGCGCTAAACTCTCTCGTGGCTTCCAAAGAGAAGGAAAGACAGTGCAACTGAGTGATAACAGACCTCTGCTTCTGCCACCCGGTGGGGGGTCACCTTGCTGGGGCTCCATCCTGGCTCACGTGGCTCTTGGTGCTTTCTGCCAGATCTCTTCTTGACATGATCTCTGAGAAGGACACCTATTTACATTTCCTCCTGTCATGTTGAATATGTAACGAGCCACACATACGAGAAAACTACTTTAAAATATCACTGTTTTTCAGCTAAGAGAATTATGGATGCAATTTAGAATCTGAATTTATTAGAAAAATGATAATGAGGTAACTTAGGAAAGTTTTCTTGTAATTACTAAATGAAAACTGTTGGATAGCTTTTTATCTATTCTGCTTTTATGACAGTAGTCATCACACTAATAGGGTAGACATTCCAAATACATAATAGGATGTATCCTCACTAATCAGGCACCAGAACAACTTTATATATGTCTGTGTGTATATGTAAATATATATGTATAGTGTACATACACATACACAGTTTGTTACTGGTTAAAGTAAATGCCCTAATTGGAAAAATGAAATCTGAGAAATAGATCTAGTGACATCCTGAGGTTAAATTTTAGTTCTTTATGTGGACTACCTATTGTTAGCACTCAATTAAAATTAACTCTTGGATTCTGAGGGCAGATAAATCAGTAATTAGTCTTTTCCCCACAAAGGACAGCAGTACTTTTCAAAAGCTTTTAATAGACCTAATGATGCAGTTTAGTGCAGGACTGGAAAAAATATGTCTGTGGCCCACATATTAGAAAAAACTGCTTTCTTCTAGAATTTAAGATTTCCTCAAACATTTCACATAAAACAGGTCATACTCTCCTGCTGACTACATTTGAGAAACAGTAAAAGCAGCATAAAAAAATCTAAACTTTCAAAATACCTGACTAAAAGCAAAGATTCTACTTTTAGGCAAGATGAGTTTATAATTCTGACTTATAAAACAAAAAAAATTTCCAAAAGCTTATTTTAATTGTGAGATTTCACATAACCTCAATGATAACAATGCATAATATAGATGTTCAAGTTGAATAGTAAAAAAATTTTTTTATAATTACCTTTCATGCATTTAGCTGAACATGAAACTTTTTTCAAGCCATAGGCTTTTGTCCAACTCAAAGACTAGCACAGATTTTCAATGAATAAAGTAAAAAATGATGAAATTTATGAAATACTGTACGATAAGGTCAAAACCATGATGATGCATCAATAAATATACTTCCATAAGGTACCTAATGGTCTCAAGAGCAGAGCCAGGTCCTCAAGTTTACTCTGCTTCTCTCTCCCCCAACCCTCAGGCATTGTGCTATTACTTTTTCTTTTAGGATTTGTACTGGAGGGCCTTCTAGTTTCTTCTAAAATATACTTATAATACTTTAAATCGTAACTTAGCCCAGATTCTCAAATCAAGAGAGAGGTTTCAGTGCATATTTTATGGCTATATTGCATAGCCTTTATTTCAGAACTTCTGGGGGAAATTCTGATAATGAAATTTCAAGATGATAGAACTATAAAGAACTTTTCTCTCTAGAAATGATTTTACACTTTAGAGATCATATTCACTTCCCTGGCAATAAGTAAAGACATTATGAAAGACAGTAAAACTTTTGAGTGGTCAGGTGCTCATAAAGGACATTATTGCAGCAAGCACAATACTAGGTATGCGATGTGACACGGCCATCAGCAGGAGCTAAAGAAACCCCATGGTGTAGAGATTGGTGGGTCAAACTCATTAATACTAAGTAAGCAAAGAAAATCACCAGGCAAAAACAGTGCGTACGAAAGATACGAATTCAGAGAGCAAGGACCTTGGCACCTTCCTGGTAACCTTTCCCCCAACCCAACGGTATTCTGCCATCTCCTCCTGGTCAGTGATGATTGTGCTTAGGCTCATGAGGTCTTCATGGGAGAGGCCAGGCTGACTGCAAACTACTGACCACCAAGGAGTTTACCCCGGCAAAGCTGACTTCACAATTTCAGAAATGTATTACGGAGCAGTCACAAAATCCGGCCACGAACGCGAGGGATGGGAAAGGCATGCCCGTGAGCTGGTCCCTACCATTTGCAGGGTCCTTCATCCTCCCGGTCGCGTCCTTTGTCAGAAGGAGTGAAAAGTCTGACAAGCCAGAGATGGCACAGCAGTACACAATAATTGCCTTTTTTTTTTTAATCAGTGTAGGCAAGGGTCCCTTGCTATAGTCACACCGCATAATAGCAGGGCCCTTTTCAGATGAAAAGTGAACAAGTTTCCCAGTGTTGGCCTTATAAAATCTAAAGAGATGATTAAATTCAAACCAGGCTGAGCTCTTAATAGGAGTTATTTCAGTCACTGATTTTTGTAAAATGAAGGGAAAAAAGAATCCCAATAGGCAATTTGCATTTGCAAGCACTGGATTGCAGAATCCACCACTAAATTTTCTTAAAAATGTAGCTAAATCTTAATGGAGTTATAATACCTTCATGAGGTTAATAATGCAGTCATCCCTAGTCCTATTTCATTCTTCCATTTTTTTTTTTTTTTACCATTTCAAATATTTCAGTATAGCCCACCACAAGTCACTGAAAATGATCATTTATGTTCATTCCACTTATTTCTCTAGTGAGCCAGATGACTTTGACCACGGCTCCAAGTACCATTTGAAAAGTCTTTAAAAACCTTCAATATTTTAAACACTTGATTAGAAAACAGATAACTACGTGTAATTACCTAGCTTATGTGCTTTATGGTGTTTTTTCAAAATGAGAGTATAAATCATTGTACATAAAATCAAAATAGTTAATATACATTTTTTTCTGGCAGTTTCTAGAAATTAGGCGTTAAACCTAAAACATCTTATAAATTTATATAACAAAAATAAATGTTTACATTTTAATTTTAGATAGATTACCTTAGCGTAGCAGTTCACTTAGGAAATCTCACACTGTTGGTGTGGCAGCAGGGGTCATCAGAAATACACATTCAAGTCCACAGCCCTTCAGAGACGGACGCCATGGCTGCCGTCCAAATATGTGGTCTGTGTCCCAACACAAAGATTAAGGCTGTTTCAGAGGAATGAACTCTAGGCTAAAACAAGTATAGAAGTACCACAATATTCATTGAAAATACTGAAAAGGCTCTGAAGAGTTTCACATACTGGGGGGGAGGGGTGTGGGGAGGGAACCGCTTTGACTAGAAAAATAAAATGAAGCATCTAAAAATGACTTCAAGTACTTTGGGAGAGGCTGCTGATGTGGAGTGCCCAAATCAGGAGGAAGGAAGGTCTAAGAAGCTTGCGGGGGGTGGGGGGGGGGCAGTCCCAGGCCGGCACACCTGCAGGGTCCTTTTTTTCCCAGGTGCAGCTCTTGGAAGAGGACTGGGGAGCTGCCAGTAACCAGCAACCACAGTTTCTTACCATCTTAAAACACCGAAGTTGAAGGCAAAGGCCAAGCCTTGGGGGGGAATTTTCTTGGAATGAACCATTAGAAGCTGGAAGATTTCAAGGGGGAAGAAGGCCATACATTTAAATGTGAGGAGCAGATAGAGAAAGAAAAAAGGAAGAAAGGCAGAAAAACCTGGCTCTTGTGAATGGCAGTATGTCAGGCAGGTGGAGTCGTGGTTCTTGATGAATGCAGTTCTTCCTTGCAGCTTGGCTTTCCTCACTCACAGGGTGAAACCATGGACAGCTGGGATCTTTCCAGAGGGTGAGAGTGCACAAGGGAGATGTGCTTGGGTGTTGCCAGTGCCCCCTGGCAAGCAGGGGCACAGTCGGGTGCAGTCAGGTACGTACCTCACCGTTTCCAACCCCGGGAAACAGTCTCTACATCTTCAATTGTGGTCGGATTACTAGAGCAGCATATAAAGTAGGCGTTGATGTTGCTTCTTGTCTTCCACAGAAGAAATGCCCCCCCCCCCCCCCCCCCCCCCCCCCCCCCCCCCCGCCCCAGCCGGCTGCTCATATGCTGTGTGGGCTTGTCTTCTGGGTTGCTAGAGCCTGGTGATATCTCTGCATTGCTGCAAGTCCCCAATGCTCTCATAGTCATTCTCCTTTGGGAAAAGGCCACGTTGGCCGTGGGTCTCTGGGGTGGCCTTGTCTTCCTCTCTGTTTAGAGTTTGTATTGCTTCGTAATCAGGCTCGGGCTCCTCACTGGGTCTTACTGCTGGTGGAAGTGTGCTGACGCTGTTTGGAGTTTTCTCCAAGTCTTTAACAGTAGCGTAGAGATCATTACAGGAAGAGGGGGATCTCTGAGTGGCTCTTTGGATGGAGGTGTTGCTGGACTCTGGTGCTTTGAGAGACTGTCCTGATTTACTCCCTGACTGTCCAGGTTTATTTACTGATGAATACATGGCTGAGATCTAGAAAACAAAGGGTGAATTAAATAAGCTTCAAGTTTCACTTCTCCCTCCCCCTTTATAGTGACAAGCTAGATATTTAGCTCTGTAGGCAGGTGTGTGTCCCTTTAAGGTTGTGGGGTTTTTTTTTTTTTTTTCCCAAGTCCCCCCCCCCCCCAGCTTTAGTGAGAAATCACTGACATATGACTTAATGTAAGTTAAAGGGGTACATGGTTATTTGACACATATATATACTGTGAAGTGATTACCGCCAAGGTCAGTTAACTCCTTCATTGCCATAATTACCATTTTTTTGTGTGTGTGGTGATAACATTTAAGATCTACCCTACAACTTTCAAGAATGATAGTATACTACTTTTAATTACAGTCACTATGATCTATATTAGAGCCCCAGAACTTATTCAGCTTATAGCTGGGGAGTTTGTACCCTTTGACCAACATGTCCCCATCTCCCCTACTCCCCAAACCCTGGCAACACCATTCTATTTGCTATTTCTGAGTTTGGCTTTTTTAGATTCCACATGTAGGTGAGAACATATAGTATTTGTATTTCTCTGTGTGACTTATTTCACTTAGCATAATGCTCTCAAGGTCTAGCCAAGTCGTCACAAAAGGCAGAATTCCCTTCTTTTTCATGACTGAATAATATTCCTGTGTGTGTGTGTGTGTGTGTGTGTGTGTGTGTGTGTGTGTACACATGTATTTCTATATACAAATGTGTATTTATAGCGTGTGTGCGTCTATGTCTATCTGACATTTTCTTTGTCCATTCATTGGCTGATAAACCCTTAGGTTGTTTCCATGTCTTGGCTATTATGAATAATGCTGCAAAGAACATGAGGGTGAAGATATTGTCTTCAAGACAGTGATTTCATTTCCCTCAGATATAAACACAGAAGTGGATTGTTTCTTGCCTGTACTAATCCTGGAGTATACTTCTAGAGAACAGTTATATATGGTATCTTCAACTTTGCAAGTAGACCAGCCATATTGGCACAACTCCGTGAAAACCAGGTTCTCTCTGGGTCTTCTGAGGGGCGTGAGGAGAGCAGGTGGAACAGGAAGTTCAGGAGGCCCCTGGGACCTGACTACAGTATATCATGTTTTATCTGATTTCTATTATCAGAATGCTATTTCACCTGAAAAAGAGCTCTGCTGCTTTAAGAAACAAGGGCAGAAAATATGTTAGATGAATGGTTTGCAAAATGTGGGCTTCGAACTGGCAGCAGCAGGATCTGGGAATTTATTAGAAAGGTTAAGTCCTCGGGCTCCAACCCAGAAGTATTGAATCAGAAACTCAGGGGCATGGGGCCCAGCATGCCCACTAAAGTATGAGAACCACCGAATTAGACTCTCTGACCCACTCTTTCTGTATCAAAGTGGCCTGAAAAGTAGGTCCTGGATTCTGGTTGGCAATACACATAGATCTGTAAAAGTCTCATTTTCCATTAGTTTTCAACTTCATCGCATATTACTGGTTAAATAGACATTTACAGACAGGGCTAAGTTTTCTTCAGTGGGAAAAATTTATTCTTATTTGCAACCAGCCAACTCAGAAATGAAATTTGGAGACAACTGACTTACAGGGCACTCTTTCCTATGGGAAGAGTGGGCTACTGTCCAGGCACACCTACTCAGTCTTGCTAATATACCCCATATAACCTCTACTATCAAGAGGGATTTAATTCTCGTTGGTAATGATAGATTAAACATACTGATTAAGAGATTTTTTTAAGAGATCTTTTTGAGGGTTATTATTTTATTGTTAGAAATCATGGTTGGAAATAAGCAGAAATATCCTTCATTACCTCTATCTTGGCCATAATGACTGATTGATTCAAAACACCCAGGAAATACATGAACATGCCTCCTGACAGATGCTTGGCTTCCCAAGTGCGGAGAGAGATTCTCTTGCCTTCACATATCTCACATACTGTGGATGAAGTTTCCAGCTGGCCTCAAAAGCTTCTCAAGACAGGCCTGCCGCACACACGCTAACTGGTCATTTGCATGAGAACTTTCCACTGCAGCCTGGGGGCTCTGTTTTGCCAGGCTTTGACAATCCAAACATTTGGAGCTAAAGAAATAATCTTTGGAAACTCTTGCCATGTTGCTCTGACCCTTTTAATACTAGGGTATTAATATTAGGAATTATTAAACTGACATTCTCACCTTAGAGATTTTAGTGGAAAAATTACTCTTGAAATGAAGATTTAGAATTTCTTTGAAATTAGGAAGAATTAAAGTAAATCATCTGCTTTTCCTAGTAAGGTGCAAACATATGGAACTGAATATCTAAAAGGTGGTCCAGATAGATGGTGGTAAATCATAGACGACAGTGAAAAGGGGAGTCAGCATACTAGCTACACACTCTTCACCTTCAGGGGGAACATCAAGGACAAACACACCTTTTCCTACCTTGTAACAATGGGGGTTGGCCCCTTTCAGCTTCTCTCCTCAACTCTCTTCCCCACAATGCCTGCCATTAATGCCCCTACTCTTTATAATTACTTGGGTTTTCTTGGGCTTTATATTCTTTTTAGAAAGTTACAGGCTCTTTTCATTAACTTGCAACTTCATATTATCTCTGGGCAGGAACCTACTGTGCAGATGATGTCGTAAATTTTAACACTTATATAGAAGATTCTCAAGTCTTCCGATGTTCTGTTTGAGTATTTGCCTTCTAGGACTATTACTTCTATTTTGTAGATAGGTTTCTTTCAAGCCCCCTTGCTATTTAGCTTCACAGTTTTTCTCTTTTAAATCTTTCATCTTTATTATTCAGGCTGTAAATTGTTACTATATTCTCATAAATTACTCTCTACCTTTTCCCCATTTCTCTTTCTATAAGCAACCCTTTTCCCCATCATTTTGCTAAATTGGGATAATAGTACTGAAAACTCAGATCTCAGTTTCCAGTCTGGACTAACATTCTATTACATAAATACAGAAATAAGTGACTTCCATAATTATTTTTTCTAAAACATCTTCCTAAAATGACTATATGTGAATCACAGTTCTTTTAATCTATGTTAAAAATTCATCAGTATACCTAAGTCCTATTTTCTGAAACAACAAACAATGTAAGATTAGAAGAAAAGGAATTTAAAATTTTACTTGTCTCAACATATTTTAAAGGACTGGTTTCCAGATCTCTCATATATTCTACTCTCTTGTCCCAGGTGGGAGGGCTGTGGTGCAGTGTGGACGACAGACGTCTGGGAGAAGGCAAAGGAGTGGCCACAGGCCTGGCAGGAGGGCACACTGCCTTAGTCTGGGGAGGGGCGTGCACTGCGCCCACGAAGAGAGTGAGAGAAACCAGGGGAGCTGCGGACAGTGAGGAAATGGGGTGTTTAGGATGATGTCCAGGGTTCTGGCTTGTGCGACCAGGTGGCTAGATGGCAAGTCCTTTCCTCGGGGCAGGAAACACAGAAGCAAGTGGGCAACATTACCTACAGAAAGCTCTTCTGCTCTTTGAACTTCCAATGTGGGATTGTAGTCTATTTCCTATTTTAATACTCCATGCAAAGTGCAATAGGAGGGGACGTACCTTCATATGTATGTCATTTTTGTACATGTACCAAATTTATCATGCTAGGAATTCCAGACAGAAGCTATATGCAGCTAGATAAATGAAGGTGTTCAGCTCTCTGAGCCTAGCTTGATATTACATGTGTGTGTATATACATATATATGTGTGTATATACTGGATTGTATAAGTTTAACGCGTCACTGAGAAATCTAACCGGTGGGGGCGGAGCAAGATGGCGGAGGAGTAGGAGCCCTGGATTTCGTCTGGTCTCAGGAATTCAGCTGAATAGGGATCAAACCATTCTGAACACCTACGAATTCAACAGGAGATCGAAGAGAAGAATAGCAACAACTCTCTGAACAGAAATGCGACCACTTTCTGGAAGGTAGGACGTGCGGAGAAGTGAATCTGTGACGATATTCGGGAGGATAGACAGCGGGGGAGGGGGCCTCCGTTGGTCGCTTCTGGTAAGTGATAGAGCCGCGGAGCACAAAATCGGAACTTTTAGAAGTCGGCTCCGCTGAGGGACGTCGCTCCAGTGGCTAAGCGGGGGGTGGAACCCTCGTGGGACATTGTGGTCTCAGGACCCTCAGGGTCACAGAAAGACCAGGGGTGCCTGAGTGCGGCAGAGCTCCCAGGTATCGGAGCGGGGAAGCCGGCTGCTGAGACGGAGCCGAGGCGCGGGCTCTCAGCTCGGGGTTGCCATAAACTGTGATCTGCGGCCCAGTCGGGCCACTGCTCCTGCAGCAGGGACCCAACAAGCGGCAGATCTGGGGAGACTCCCCTTCCTCCCCCAGGAGGAGTGGTGTGGGAGTGCACCGCAGGGATCTGTTGGGTTTGGAGACTCCACACGGGGCCGGGTGCCAGAGATAGAAACGCTCGGTCACAGGCCAGGTGAGCACGCAGTGCGGCCAGAGACCAGAGAGACGGGAGTGACTGCTTTTCTCTGGGGTCGCACTGAAGAGCAGGGCCCCGAGTTCTCAGCTCCTCCAGGTGGAGATTGGGAGGCCACCATTTTCATTCCTCCAAAGCTGTACCGAGAGCTTGCAGGGAACAAAAGGTCCTGAGAGCAAACCCGAGCAGCTTGCTTAGCCCGGACCGACAAGGGCGGGGCAATTCCGCCTCTGGCAAAGACATTTGATTTGGGAACCACGGCAACAGGCCCCAGAAGATCAGCACGAAGAGCCTGCAAGCCAAGACCCAAGTTTACCGATCAAGGAGAATGGGAGAATTCCAGCGCTAGGGGAATACTGCACATAGAATTCATGGCTTTTTTTTACCATGAGTCATTAGTTTTTCAAAGTTAATTTTTTTAACTTTTTTTTTAAATTTTTCTTTTTCCCTTTTTCAACCAACATCTTATCAATCCCTTTTTTAAAAAAAACTTTTCATTTTTCATTTTTAGAGTCATTTTACCCCTTCATGGTAGTTACCCTTATTTTTGGCATATATATATAAGTTGTCCTCTCTTTAAAATTTTGAGATACAGTTTCTTCTAACGGATCAAAATATACCCTAAATCACTAGTGTATGGCTTTGTTCTAGTCTCCTGCCTGATCACATTCTCTCCCTTTTTTTTAAATCTTTTCTTTTTTCAAACTTCTTATCAATTCCTTTTATAAAATCTTTTATAATTTTCATCTTTACAGTCATCTTCCATCCTTCATTGTATCAACCCTTATTTTGTACATGTATAAGTCTTTCTTCCTTTAAAATTTTAGGAGGCACTTTTTTCTAACACCAAAATATGCCCCAAATCTAGTGTGTGGCACTGATCTATGCACTAGCCTGATCATATTTGATCATATTGTTTTTTTGTATTGTTCTGTTTTTGTTTTTATCTTTTTCTTTTTTTCTCTTTTTTCTTTCTTTCCCTTTCTTTTCCCTGGTTTCAGGTCTTTTCTGATTTGTATAGAGTATATTTGCTGGAGACGTTGTTAACCTGTTAGCATTTTGTTCTCTCATTCATCTATTCTCCTCTGGACAAAATGACAAGACGAAAAAAATCACCTCAGCAAAAAGAACAAGAGGTAGTATCGTCTGCCAGGGACCTACTCAATACAGACATTAGCACGATGTTGGACCTAGAGTTCAGATTCATGACTTTAAAGATACTAGCTGGGCTTGAAAATTTCTCCTTTCTGGAGAAATAAAAGAACTAAAATCTAACCAAGTCGAAATCAAAAAGGCTATTAATGAGGTGCAATAAAAAATGGGGGCACTAACTGCTAGGATAAATGAGACAGAAGAGAGAATCAGTGATATAGAAGACCAAATGATGGAAAATAAAGAGGCTGAGAAAAAGAAACAACTACAGGATCACGAGGGCAGAATTTGATAGAGAAGCGATATGATAAGATGAAACAACATTAGAATAATTGGGATCCCAGAAGAAGAAGAAAGAGAGAGAGGGGCAGAAGGTATATTGGAGCAAATAATAGCAGAGAACTTCCCGAGTGTGGGGAAGGAAACAGGCATCAAAATCCAGGAGGCACAGAGAACCTCTCTCAAAATCAATAAAAATAGATCAACACCCCGACATCTAATAGTAAAACTTACAAGTCTAAGAGACAAAGAGAAAATTCTGAAAGCAGCTCGGGAGAAGAGATATGTAACCTACAATGGTAGAAACATTAGATTGGCAACAGACCTATCCACAGAGACCTGGCAGGCCAGAAAGGACTGGCATGATATCTTCAGAGCACTAAACGAGAAAAATATGCAGCTGAGAATACTATATCCAGCTAGGCTGTCACTGAAAATAGAAGGAGAGATAAAAAGCTTTCAGGACAAACAAAAACTAAAGGAATTTGCAAACATGAAACCAGCCCTACAAGAAATATTGAAAGGGGTCCGCTAAGCAAAAAGAGAGCCTAAAAGCAGCATAGATCAGAAAGGAACACAGACAATACACAGTAACAGTCACCTTACAGGCAATACAATGGCACTAAATTCATATCTTTCAATAGTTACCCTGAATGTAAATGGGCTCAATGCCCCAATCAAAAGACACAGGCTATCAGATTGGATTAAAAAACAAGACCCATCAATATGCTGTCTGCAAGAGACTCATTTTAGATCCAAAGACACCCCCACATTGAAAGTGAGGGGGTGGAAAACCATTTACCATACTAATGGACACCAAAAGAAAGCTGGGGTGGCAATCCTATCAGACAAATTAGATTTTAAAACAAAGACTGTAATAAGAGATGAAGAAGGACACCATATCCTACTTAAGGGTCTATCCAACAAGGAGAGCTAACAATTGTAAATATCTATGCCCCTAACATGGGAGCAGCCAATTATATAAGGCAATTAATAACAAAAGCAAAGAAACACATTGACAACAATACAATAATAGTGGGGGACGTTAATACCCCCCCGACTGAAATGGACAGATCATCTAAGCAAAAGAGCAACAAGGAAATAAAGACTTTAAATGACACACTGGACCAAATGGACTTCACAGACATATTCAGAACATTCCATCCCAAAGCAACGGAATACACATTCTTCTCTAGTGCCCATGGAACATTCTCCAGAATAGATCACATCCTAGGTCACAAATCAGATCTCAACCAGTACCAAAAGACTGGGATTTTTTCCTGCATATTTTCAGACCACAATGCTTTGAAACTAGAACTCAGCCACAAGAGGAAAGTCGGAAAGAACTCAAATACATGGAGGCTAAAGAGCATCCTACTAAAGAATGAATGGGTCAACCAGGAAATTAAAGAAGAATTTAAAAAAATTCATGGAAACCAATGAAAATGAAAACGCAACTGTTCAAAATCTTTGGGATACAGCAAAGGCAGTCCTGAGAGGAAAGTATATAGCAATACAAGCCTTTCTCAAGAAACAAGAGAGGTCTCAAATACACAACCTAACCCTCCACCTAAAGGAGCTGGAGAAAGAACAGCAAATAAAGCCTAAACCCAGCAGGAGAAGAGAAATAATAAAGATCAGAGCAGAAATCAATGAAATAGAAACCAAAAGAACAGTAGCAGATCAACAAAACTAGGAGCTGGTTCTTTGAAAGAATTAACAGGATTGATAAACCCCTGGCCATACTTACCAAAAAGAAAAGAGAAATGACCCAAATCAACAAAATCATGAATGAAAGAGGAGAGATCACAACCAACACCAAAGAAATACAAACAATTATAAGAACATATTATGAGCAACTCTATGCCAGCAAATTAGAGAACCTGGAAGAAATGGGTGCATTCCTAGAGATGTATCAACTACCAAAATTGAACCAGGAAGAAATAGAAAACCTGAACAGACCTATAACCACTAAGGAAATTGAAGCAGTCATCAAAAATCTCCCAAGAAACAAAAGCCCAGGGCCAGATGGCTTCCCAGGGGAATTCTATCAGACATTTAAAGAAGAATTAATACCTATTCTCCTGAAACTGTTCCAAAAAATAGAAATGGAAGGAAAACTTCCAGACTCATTTTATGAGGCCACCATTACCTTGATCCCAAAACCAGACAAAGACCCCATCAAAAAGGAGAATTACAGACCAATATCCTTGATGAACATGGATGCAAAAATTCTCACCAAAAAACTAGTCAATAGGATCCAACAGTACATTAAAAGAATTATTCACCATGACCAAGTGGGATTTATCCCTGGGCTGCAAGGTTGGTTCAACATCTGCAAATCAATCAACGTGATACAATACATTAACAAAAGAAAGAACAAGAATCATATGATCCTCTCAATAGATGCAGAAAAAGCATTTGACAAAGTACAGCATCCTTTCTTGATCAAAACTCTTCAGAGTATAGGGATAGAGGGTACATACCTCAATATCCTAAAAGCCATCTATGAAAAACCTACAGCAAACATCATTCTTAATGGGGAAAAGCTGAGAGCTTTTCCCCTAAGGTCAGGAACCCGGCAGGGAGGTCCATTATCACCACTCCTATTCAACATAGTATTCGAAGTCCTAGCCACAGCAATCAGAAAACAAAAAGAAATCAAAGGCATCCAAATCGGCAAAGAGGAAGTCAAACTCTCACTCTTTGCAGGTGATATGATACTGTATGTGGAAAACCCAAAAGACTCCACCCCAAAACTGCTAGAACTCATACAGGAATTCAGTAAAGTAGCAGGATAGAAAATCAATGCACAGAAATCAGTGGCATTCCTATACACCAACAAGACAGAAGAGAGACAAATCAAGGAGTCTATCCCATTTACAATTGCACCCAAAACCATAAGATACCTAGGAATAAATTTAACCAAAGAGGCAAAGGATCTGTACTCAGAAAACTATAAAATACTCATGAAAGAAATTGAAGAAGACACAAAGAAATGGAAAAACGTTCCATGCTCATGGATTGGATGAACAAACATTGTGAAGATGTCAATGCTACCTAGAGCAATCTACACATTCAATGCAATCCCCATCAAAATACCATCCACTTTTTTCAAAGAAATGGAACAAATAATCCTAAAATTTGTATGGAACCAGAAGAGACCCCAAATAGCCAGAGGAATACTGAAAAAGAAAAGCAAAGCTGGCGGCATCACAATTTCCGACTTCCAGCTCTATTACAAAGCTGTCATCATCAAGACAGTATAGTACTGGCACAAAAACAGACACATAGATCAATGGAACAGAATAGAGAGCCCAGAAATGGACGCTCAACTCTATGGTCAACTCATCTTTGACAAAGCAGGAAAGAATGTCCAATGGCAAAAAGACAGTCTCTTCAACAAATGGTGTTGGGACAATTGGACAGCCACATGCAGAGAATGAAACTGGACCATTTCCTTACACCACACACAAAAATAGACTCCAAATGGTTGAAAGACCTAAACGTGAGACAGGAGTCCATCAAAATCCTAAAGGAGAACACAGGCAGCAACCTCTTCGACCTCAGCCGCAGCAACTTCTTCCTAGAAACATTGCCAAAGGCAAGGGAAGCCAGGGCAAAGATGAACCATTGGGATTTCATCAAGATAAAAAGCTTTTGTACAGCAAAAGAAACAGTCCACAAAACCAAAAGACAACCGACAGAATGGGAGAAAATATTTGCAAATGACAGATAAAGGGCTAGTATCCAAAATCTATAAAGAACTTATCAAACTCAACACCCAAAGAACAAATAATCCAATCATGAAATGGGCAAAAGACATGAACAGACATTTTTCCAAAGAAGACATCCAAATGGCCAACAGGCACATGAAAAAGTGCTCAACATCGCTCGGCATCAGGGAAATCCAAATCGAAACCTCAATGAGATACCACCTCACACCAGTCAGAATGGCTAAAATGAACAAGTCAGGAAACGACAGATGTTGGCGGGGATGCGGAGAAAGGGGAACCCTCCTACACTGTTGGTGGGAATGCAAGCTGGTGCAGCCACTCTGGAAAACAGTATGGAGGTTACTCAAACAGTTGAAAATAGAGCCACCATATGATCCAGCAATTGTACTATTGGGTATTTACCACAAAGATACAAATGTAGGGATCCGAAGGGGTACGTGCACCCCCATGTTTATAGCAGCAATGTCCACAATAGCCAAACTGTGGAAAGAGCCAAGATGTCCATCGGCAGATGAATGGATAAAGAAGAAGTGGTATATATACACAATGGAATATTATGCAGCCATCAAAAGGAATGAGATCTTGCCATTTGCAATGATGTGGATGGAACTGGAGGGTGTTATGCTGAGTGAAATAAGTCAATCAGAGAAAGACATGTATCATATGACCTCACTGATATGAGGAATTCTTAAACTCAGGAAACAAACTGAGGGTTGCTGGAGTGGTGGGGGGTGGGAGGGATGGGGTGGCTGGGTGATAGACATTGGGGAGGGTATGTGCTATGGTGAGCGCTGTGAATTGTGCAAGACTGTTGAATCACAGATCTGTACTTCTGAAACAAATAATGCAACATATGTTAAGAAAAAAGAAAAAAGACGATAGCAGGAGGGGAAGAATGAAGGGGAGTAAGTCGGAGGGGGAGACGAACCATGAGAGACGATGGACTCTGAAAAACAAACTGAGGGTTCTAGAGGGGAGGAGGGTGGGGGGCTGGGTTAGCCTGGTGATGGGTATTAAAGAGGGCACATTCTGCGTGGAGCACTGGGTGTTATGCACAAAGAATGAATCAGGGAACACTACATCAAAAAGTAATGATGTAATGTATGGTGATTAACATAAGAAAAAAAAAAAGACATCTAACCGGTGAGTCTTTAGCCTGGGACTTGGGAGAATACACATTTCTCTCCTGTTGGCCACTATGTCTGACTCTTGCGCCAGCCTGGAATTGTACTTCCTGGAGTTACCTGCTCTCGGCCTCTGAAATTTCTCATTAAAACCTTCCTCCTCCATCTCCCAGGCTGGATTAAATTCCCTATACCCACCTGTTCCAATTTCCTATATTTTCTAACCCATGATTAATTTCCTTCACAGGTGATCTTCCTGACTGCTCAACTAAAGCTCTCATACTTAAATTTCTCTCTTCTCATTCTATTTTCTCCCCTTCTCTATTTTTTTTTTTTCCTTTATGATGCTTCTTTCCTACTTAGTTTCTTAGGTGACCTGTTCAACCTGTCTTCCTTCTTGTCTTTCCATCTTCCAGTCACTCTCTCTGAACCATTATAAAGCCCAGCTCCCCAAACTCTGATCTCCAGACATATGCCAAAGAGAGTATTTTAGCTTTTTCAGAGAAGGATAATGTGACAGTCATTTATGCAAGGAGAGAAACTCTATTCTTTAGAGCTTTGTGGTTATTTTTTAAAAAGCAACAAAACTCACCTCTTCCTCTGTGAGAGTTGGGTCTTCCTCCCGGGACTTGTACGACAATGAACTAAATCTCTGTTAAAACAAACAGAAAGCAAGGGAAGGTATAGTTTGAAGTTAGTAATCCAACCTTTCTTTTGCATGTGTTTTGACACATCTATCTATAAAGATGTTTTCAAATGATTTCTAGGGAAGAAATTTTTCTACAAAGAAATTATGTGAAGCAAGTGAGGATAAACACTTGTAAAAAAATCTACTCTGTGACGTTTTTCAATACCCAGTAGTATTAAATACCCACTGCTCTTATCACTGGTGAATTCAACCCTCCGGTGAGTCCTTGATGCTGCTCCCTGTCATACCACACTTGCTAGGACACCCGGTCCCTGCTCTCCTAGCTGTTCACTTCCCACCTTCTTCTCTTTCCCCAGACTCCCAACACCTTCTCAACCCATCCTCAGTCTTAGCTGGTGACCTTGAGAAAACTGAAGAAATCAGAAGACATGTCCATGAACCCCACCCTGCCCCCATCTCTGCATTCTTGAATTTTCCTTCCTCCCTGTCACCAAAGAACTCTCTTTAAAGTGACCCCCTCCTCTTATGCATGAGATCCTGCCCCCTCACATCTGCTCGTGAATATGTGCTCCAGCACGTCTCCCATTTTGTTTATATCATCAGCTTTTCCCTTACTATAAAATCATTCCCACCCACGTGAAACCATGCTGTTATTTCTCTGATTCTAAAAACAAAACAACCCTTCTTCCAGTTCCATCTAATGCCTCATCCCTTTATAGCAAAACCTCCTAAAAGAGTTGTCTAAAAAAGTCGCTCACATAGTTTTTCTCTTCCTATTCTCTCTCTCATTCCATTTCAGACAAGTTTCTGCCTCTGACACTCCAAGGACATCAGTGTCCACCGTGTAACCAACAGGATGGTCAATCCTCAGCCCTCACTTTCTGATCCATCGCTGTATTTGCCATAGTGGCCACTCCTCTGTCCCTGAACCTTCTTCACTTGGCTTCCAGGACACGGAACCTTCCTGTTTTTCTTTCCTATTTTGGTGTCCTCTGCTGGTTCCTTTTCTTTCCCAGACCTGTGCCCTGGGAACTCTTCTAGATGCCATTTCCACTCATCCAATGACCTCATCCAGTGTCATAGCTTTAAGAAAAACTTTTTGCTGAGGACTTCCAAGTGTACAAAAGCAGCCCAGGCCCTTTCTTATAAGGCTGCTCATTTGTCAAGCTACTCTCTGCTGCTTCTACTCAGATATCCAGCATGAGTCTCAAACAAAACACGTCTAGCACTGAATACCCGGTCTTCTCCAAAAACTTGCCTGCCTGCAGTCCTCTCCATTTCAGTTAAGGGTGATGCCATCTTTCCGGTGGCTCAGGCCAAACCTGGGACTCATCATTATCTTTTCTTTCTTTCATTACACATCTGGTCCACCGACAGAACTCCTGGCTCTAGTTTAGCATCTCCCATTACTTCTGCCTTGTTCCAAGCCACCATCCTCTCTTGTCTGGTTTGTGAGAATGGCCACCTGATTGGTCTCCTTGCTCCTACCCTTGACAGTTGAATTTTACCCTACAGTCAGAGCGATCTTTTCCAAACCTAGAGTAATCCATTCTTCTGCTCAAGATTTTCTAATGACCCCTTTTTAATGCAGATTACGAGCCGAGGCCACACGGGATTGGGCCCCTGGTTACCTTTCTACTACTTATCCTGCTCTTCCCTCTCCAGCTACACCTGTCCCCTCCTCTTCCCTGGGCGGCCGGGCACCTTCACACTGCCCCTTCCCCCGCTCCATCTGCTCTGCCCCAACTTTCTCATCTCCTTGAACATTTCATTCAGATGCCCTCTTCACAGTGGGCGTACCCTGACCACTGATTCACAGTTATACTCCCACTCTACTTTCCTAATCATTATTCTGTTCTAATTTTTCCCTATAAACCTTAAAACCTTGGAAAATACCATACACTTATGTGCATATTTATGTCTCTCTCTCCCCCCACTAAAATGTAAACTCCACGGGGGGCAGGAATTTTTGTTCAATTATATGTTTTGGTCACCAGTGTATTCTCAGCACCTAGAAGGCTGTGTGGCATATGGGTGGTGCTCACTAAAATCTTCTTGTGAATGAATGAAAAAATGAATGAATATTAAATGTTTCAAGTTCTCTGAATTGCTTAAAAATTAGGATTGTTTATAAGGGATGTGATGGGTTATCATTCTTGTATTACTATAGAAAGGTAATCTGATTCCCAGATGGGTATTTCCAGACTCTGATATGATATCTGGAGATACCACTAGTAGTGGTTAGACAACTGGCCTTCTTATCTTTCAGGTACTTATAAGTAAAAAAGCCTTAACTGCTTTAGACACAACAAACTTTACATTAATTATCTTTGGTTATAGGAAGGGCAAAACGTTAGACTGCATTTTTGCATTTTATGACTCAGTTCATACACACCTGTATTGAGGCTCTCAATAGCTGATTTCATGGGTAATATGAAAAGTTGAAATGCTTTCAGAGAATACCCCAAAGAATGACTTACTTGGGATAACCCATATAACCATAGCCAGGATTCACGTTTTGATCATGAACTCCGGATCCTTTTTAAGGCTACTATTGACTGACCTACTTATCCTTCCTACCAAAACCTGAGATGAGAACCTTGCTTTTTCCTGTGTAGAGAACAGAAATCAGATAGTAGTTGCATAAGATGACTGGGCCTAGTTAAATTCCAAGGAGATCCTGACTGCAGGAGATGTGAATTTCAGGCTGTTGTGACTCCTACGTCAGGTCACCAGAAACAGAAGGCTCGGGCATTGTTAATACATTTCAGAGCTTTGTTGAATATCTAAACTTAAAGAGTTATAGGCTATTGTTTTGAAATTGTCACAAAATAAAATCTTTTACTTGATTTATATAAAAGTCTGCATAGAATCAGATACCACCAGTGGCACCTGTTGAGTCTGTTCTCTCCGTGTGTATTCCTGTGCTCTGGTTTCTGGGATCCCGGAAGGGTAAGGATCACCCTGCTGCTTGAGCAGCAGTGAACAGAAGAGGCTAAATGTGTGGCAAAAAGTCTAGTCTCCATTTAATTCCTGATCTTCAAAATGAAGAAAATAATACTTGGCCCCGATTAGACACGATGTGAAAACTGGAAAATATCCAAGTTAGGTACCAACAGAGAAATATTCTACAAGCATGAATTTTCTGTATTTTATTATTTGGAGGGGGGAAAAAGTCAAACACAGCTTATGCTAAAACAGCTTTCATCATTCAACGAACCTGAAAGTGTTTGTGTATATTTCCCAGAACAATGTGCCAGTAAAAGCCCCAGGGGGAGCTAGATTCCCAATCATGACAAAAGCACATGAAAGACAACCATGGGAGCCCACCTTGTTGGTTTCGCTGGTCCCCTCTGTGGCTCCTTCCTCTGCTCTCTGGCTCTCTTCCTTCTCCTGAAGGTTTTCATTTTCATCCAGAAGTTTAACGGGGACAGGTGGTGGGGCTTCCTCTTCCAGATCGCAAGAATTTCCAAGAACAGTCTCTGCATTAACGCTCTGTCGACACTTTTTGTTTCTGTCCACTGATGCATATTCAGCAAAGTCCACTTGGGGGGCTTGGGGCCCGGGAAGCTCTTTCAGAGCAGAAGTTGACTTTGACCTGCTGCTGTGGCCCTTCCCTGGGTTCATGGCTGCTGCCACCTCCCTGATTTCTTTCACAGTTTCATACAAGCAGTCTTCCACCATATTTTCTTGGGAGGAACTATCCTTGAGCACTTCATACGGCCCTTCCGTCCCCAGGCCCTGGACCCCGTCCACGCTCCTCGCATTGAGGATCGTGTCCACTGTGCTGTCAGGGGGAATTCTGGGCAGTTCCCGGCTCTGATGACATTTTGGCTTCCCCGTGCTGTCCTGGGAGTCCAGCAGATCCGAAGCTGAGGTCTGGACCTCCTCATAATGTTGCATGCAGGTCAGAGTGCTGTCTTCTGAAAGAACTAAAGCGGCAGAAGTATGAAAAATTGAGAAAGACAATTCCTTAAATAATTATTACAGTGATGGATAATGCAAAGTTAAGTTAAATCAAGGTGCTTGCTTTTTATTTGACTCTAAACTGCAAATTACAGATGATATGATTGTTGCTATTTCAACCACAGTTGAAACTAAAGCCAGCTATTACATCTTTCCAATAAACTGACTTGGCTATAAATTTGGTTCACAGTTACTTTCATTGCTTATTGATGGGATTGCTTGTTGATGAGTTGCTTAAGGAGCAGTGTGTCTAATGCGACCAGAGGTCTGACTCTGTGAGACGCTGGGCACCAAAAGGGGGGGGGGGACACGCATGGTGGCCACCCTCCCTGGCCTTACTGGCCGCCTCCCATTTAGAGGGAATAACTGTAACCATCCCCCTTTCAATGGTCACTTTTGTTTGGCAGACATGACGGAAACAGTGGGGCAAAAGTGTACCCTCAACCACAAGTACAAAGGGACAGTACGCCCATGCCTCTTTAAAGGTCTTCCTTCCGTCTCGCTGCCCCTTCCCTTTACCAGTTCTACCACAAATTGGAAAATCAAATGTGAAATTCTTAGATTTCCACTGAAATGCACTGTGGGAAACCATTCAGTCATCCCTTTATCAAATGCTTTTTGAGTGCCTACTATGTGCCAGAGACCATTAAAGTGCTGGAGATACATCAACAAAGCCTAGCCCCACCCTTCTGATACTTAACATTGTAGCAAACAGTGATTAAATGTCGCTCCATTTTATAGTCTTTGTATAGAAGTATAAAAAGTGTAAGTACATATGTATAAATGTGTACTTAAATATGTATCTACATTCATGCATGTATTTATCTTATATACTTTTTATACAATATATAGTACTTACATATTATGTATAGTCCTGATATGTGTATGTATGTGTGTGTTTATAACAAGATTTTTAATCTTTTTTTTTTTTTACTGACTCGACTGGGATTCCCTGAGACCCCTGGAGCCCAGGCCCGTGTCTAACCCAGTGGTAGGTACCACTATATGTGTCCTTAATCATCCCAGAGGTGCAGATGAACGATCAGCTGACCCTGAGATAGGAGAGCGGCCTGAGTTACCCAGGGGGGGCCCAATGTAATCATGAGCGTCCTTTTAAGTGACAGAGGAGGCGGGAGAGTTGGGGGGAAAGGGGGAGATGGAGGGAAAGGCTAGCAGTCAAGAAATGCAGGCGGCCTCAAGAAGCTGAAACGGGAAGGAAATGGATTCCCCCTAGAGCCTTGAGGAGGAAATGGAGTGCTGCTGGTACTCTTGACTTTAGGGCTTTGAGTTAATACATTTCTGTTGCTCTGTTGCTCTGAGGCTCCACTGGGTTTGTGGTAACTGGCTGAAGCAGCAATGTGCCACTGTTTCTTCACCTGTAAGTTGTAACGAGAGCTCTCTTACAGAGAGTAATACTACTACTAACAACAGTAATCTTACTGGGTAGTTGTAAGGATGAGTTAGTATACAAATCTTAGAGCAATGGCACAGAGAGACCAATTAATAAATACTAGCTTTTCATCCAAATGAGCTTATCTGTGCTAAAACTGGTAGGAATACTAAGAGTGAGCAGGAACACATTGCCTAGGTTTTGAGCTACGGATTTTGAGATGACTTTTGTCTCAGGTGATGAGGCCTGCGTGGAAAGCTGGTCCCTTCGCAGAACCTACTGTCGCCATTGGTGAGGATCCCATTGTGCTCGCTGCTGGCAGGTACGTCTGTGGCCAGGCTAGTTACCGAATGGCTGAACATCTCCTTGTCGGAAGGCTGCGAAGCAAACACCACATGAAGAATCAGACTGTAGGCAGAGGACAGTAGCCCTGGCTTTGTCTAAAAACGAAAACAGCAACAACAGAAACCCAACTCCGCTCAAACTCAGTGATACTAAGCAAACTGGAGTTGCTCTGCTGTCCTGGTCACATCTGGAATGCTCAGCAGCTATCAGTGGCTGGGGGGTCATTGCATTGGAGCAGGGACAGAAACACATCTGTCATGCTGCACAGCTCTCCTGGACAGAGTTGTCCTAGACTCTTCAGGACCCTGGGAATCTTCCAAGACCATCTGCAGGGCTTTCTACCTGGTGGTCTACAAGTGGGCATGAGTGATCAGTCCCCTGAGCTCAAGGTGGAAAGGGGACCAAGAGCCCCAGTGCTGGGCTCATTGTACCACAGGTGCTATAAGATGCTGTTCTTAAAGGCATGCCAGGCCAGGAAAAACACGCCATCTGAAGGGAAGAGACTGCAGTCTGGCCGAAGATGAGAAGGTCATTGATTTCTGAGACTATTTCATAACCAGCCAGGTCTCTGCTTCAGGACTCACAAGAACAGCCATATGTTAACCAGCAGGTTTGCAAACTTACTGTCACAAATTCAGGACGCCTGGAGGGAAGAACAGCCTCGAAGGTTTTTCTACTGGGCTCGAATGTGGAGATAGGACATGGAATAAGATGCCAGGCTGAGCTATAGCTACATGCAGTCACGAAGGAAGTTGGTAGTCCACGTGTTTCTTTAAATGCCCAGCTGGCTCCTTGTGGCGGCCTGAATCCCTGCTAATGCGACCTGTTCCCACATCCTTCTCACAGGACACACAGCGTGCATGACCCCGGACGCCACACCTGGACCATGTTCTAGGAGTCCACATGGAAAGTTCTGATATAAACAGCTCCAGAAGCTTGGCCAGTTGGCTTCATAAATTCTCTGACTTCTTACTGGGAACCAAATAATAATAGTAAATAGTTCACGCTGTGTCATGAACCCTTCCTGCGAGTCTGCTGTGTTGGCGTAATGCTGCTCCTGACTGAAGAGTGCCAGGAGGTGGGTCATCGCATTAGGGTGCCAGGAACGTATGGCACAGACGCTCATAGCACAGAAGGGTCCCACCTGAACAGGAGTCAGGGGTGAAGGGGGAAGGCCCCAGGCAGGCTCATGACAGCATCACAACCCAACCCTGCTGAAGTAGCATAATCAGTCTTGGCCACCACGTCTGCTCTCGGCTTCCAGGACAGAGGGCCCGCAGAGGAGTCGGGAGTGAGCCTCCCTCCCTCTCTCAAGCGCCAGGTGCAGACTCCCGGACGCCCCGTGCCTCGGGATCGTTTTAGGCTAGGATTTAGTGGTGGCTCCTCTGGGGCTCAGGAGGGAGCCGGGATGTAGACGAGCTGGGATCAGGGGGCAGAGAGGTGAGGCTGACGGCAGGGGCTGCTTTGGCCTAAATGGCAAATCTGCAAGTTGAACAAGATTTAGAAGCTGAGAGGGAAGCTCTTAAAGAGAGCCGGGTGGACAGGCTGTGTGTGTGAGCTCCCAACCAGTGCCCATGTGAACATGTGTGCTCTAGTGCTCTCGTGTGCACATCTGCATAAGAGAGGCTGTGGGGTTCTGAAGGAGAGTCTCCGTCTTCCGTTCACCCGCCTGCCACTCTCTTCTGTCTCCCCCAGGGCTGCTGCTGACCCGGGGTGAACGAGCAGGCCCTCGAGGTCTCCCACGGTGGCTCTGCAACGTGAGCCTCCCGCAGAATCACACAGCAGGGGGCTTGCCAGCAGGGCAGGCCGCCCTTGAGAACTGCTGCTCGGGAAGGACATGGGATGGAGCACAAAGATGGAAGCCCTTTCTTTTGCCCTAACCTCACCTTCCATCTGGCGCCAAGGAGCATGGGGGGTGGTGAAGAAAGTCGGAGCCTGGGACCTACATGTGGGAGGAGCGACAGTAGAGCGGCCCCCCACCACCATCTGACGCCACCACGGCAGCAATCTGTGCTAACAGAGGTGCGGGGTGCAGCTGAGAAGTGGGGCTGACGACCAGAGGCGGGAAAAGGGTAAGGGGAGAGGTGGTGCTGAGAACCCAGAACAGCAGTGGGTGAGGTGCGCGCGTGCGTGCGTGTGTGTGTGTGTGTGTGTGTGTGTGTGTGTGTGTGTGTTTAGGCACAGAGAAGGAGACTAGGAAACCCCAGGGGCTCCCCGGGGGAGAGAAGCCCCGACAACTTCCTGTCTGCTGCTGGGGATCCACGAGTCCCACCCATCCGTAGGGCGGGAGACTGGGAGTGGGGACCCCTCCTGGGGCTCTGCCTCTGTCTGCTGGCTACATGTTTCACACCCTCTCCCCCAAAGCAGTTTTTCCCTGATCTTGAGAAATTCCTTCAGGGACTGGAAACACTTCTCTGTTTTCACACTGCCATGGGGCTCAAGCAAGCTGGATGCCGTCAGCCCCGCCACTATGGGGTGGCCCCCTCCCCCCCGCTGCTAGAATTGTTCAGCCAGGTGAGGGCACCACCTGAGTGGAGAGAACAAGGCAGGACCAGGACGCTCAGGCTGCTCCTCACCAGGGGGGATCTGAGCGGCTTGACCGGCCCGTAAGAAAGGAGGGCCGAGGAAACCCAGCTGGGCCCTAGCTCCGTAAGATGAGGTCACACTGGAGTCCTTCTAAAACAGGGAAGCTTGCACAGAAACACGCAGAGACCACGTGGGGAGACACAGGGAGAACAGCACGTGACAGTGAAGGCACCGAGGAGCAACAAAGATCGCCGGCAAACCACCAGAAGCGAGAAGGGCCTGAACAGACTCGCCCTCCAAGCTCTTGGAAGAACCAGCCCCGTGGACACCTTGATCTCCATTTCTAACCTCCAGAACTCCAAGACAATACATGTGTTGCTTAAGCCCCACGGTTGGTTATGCAGCCCTAGCAAACAGCTACAGGGCTGGAGCTGGGCAGAGGCATCCCTGCGTCCCTGCGGTAGCAGGTAGGCTGGAACTCTTGAAGAATCTCTCTGGCAGCAGCATGATTGTATCCATTTCAGAAACCCTCCCAACCAACCCGGCTAATTGCACAGGCCTCTAGGCATGCTGAGTAACAATCCTACGGAGAGGGCACAGCCTCGGAGGCCAGCTAACTCTGCTGGGTTCTTTCCCTCGGTTTCCTTCAGCTCGGCAGCTTGTGGACAGAGTGCTTAGATAAGCGGCTGATGTTTTAAAACACACACAGACATGTGCACATGGGCTCACCACGTTCATCAGGTTCTCATGGTCCCCACTCTGCTGCCTCGGCTTCTTCTCTCTGAAATGTAAAGATAAAACATTGCTGTAATACGAAACATGCCATCTAAAATCAAACATACACTCCCCTTTCTATCCTAGTATTTATCAACGTTTAAGTCTCTCTTTTAAGATCCTGGTTTATTTTGCCAAGGAAGCAAAAGCTGGACAGTGGCTCCATCACTCCTTTGCAGGCGTCAGGGTGTGAGGGGGTCAAGTCACAGCATGAGACCAGTCACTTCTCTGGCTCTCCCCTTTCTCCCAGAGTAGAAAATACAAGTTTACAACAAGAGGACTGAGGCACGTTCCTGAGTAGAAACTGTTCATATCTAGAATACTAGAAAGGATTCTGCCTTTTTTTTTTTTTTTTAAAGAAAATCCAGACAATTCTCTGCTCTTCATTTGTCTTAACTCAGAATCTTTGCTAAGTTGACTGCACACTGCCATGGGACTGGGAAAATAATGAAAGAAAATACAAATTTTGGCACGTCGGGAAGGATACATGCTCTCAGGATGAGTCATATGTACTTCCAGTCTATGGAAAAGTCCATCGAATAAAAATAGAATTTATTTTTACTCAGGACGGTCTAAAGAAAGCCATCAGTACTAGAGACTACATTTCCCACGTATGTACGAGGCAACAGTGACACCTAGTGCGAGTGTAAATAATTACAGGCAGGCCCTCCCAAGTGCGGGGCAGCCAACTCTTCTGCCTGCCATCTTCCTGATCAGACTCAGACCCAGCTGCAGAGCCCAGGTCCAAACTGGGCAGGGATGAGAAGGCTACTTGGTCCAGAGAATCTGACTTTCCCCCCTCCTGACAGAGACCTCAGGGTCTCTGCTGAAGTTACAGAGGGGAGTCTGGAAGAGGGCTGGCTGGTCTGCACCAACCCACCCGGAGCCTGCCAGTACCCTCACAGTGTTGGAGCACCTGGGAAATTACTTCCTGTTAGGAAGAACATTGCTCCTGAGCAAAGATCTCTTTTGGGGGGTTACATTTTATATGAGGGAGACATTGGGGGGTGGAGGAGAAGTGTAACTCTAAAAAAAGACAAGATTATTTCTTATACAACTCATCTCATAGGAAAATTCATCTGTTTCTTAAGAAACAGTAGGTCCAGATTACCAGTCTTTAATAAAATGATCCTTTCAAACCATGTAACAGCAATACTTCGCAGTAACTTTCAAGGGGCAGCAAAAAGAGTACCTTTAACACACATCAGACTTAGATTTCCAAATGTCCATAGATGGGAAAAGACAACATTCATTTCAACAAGGATGTGCTCAAAAGAACGGCAAGAATTTCATTCTGGGAAGTTTTGTACGTGAGGCTTCTTCCAGTTGCACCTCAGCAGAATCAGATATGGATTTTCATTCAGACTCAAAAAAGTGTCCTGGGATACTAGCTGAGAAGTTAATTTTAACACAGGGGTTTCTGTGAATGTCCATGTAGTGGGATTCCTACATGCTTCTCACGTGAAGAATCTTCTGGGTACAGGGAACGGATTATTTTAGGGTTCCAGTGGATACACCTTGGCTCTCACCTGTCACAACTGGAGCACAGAAAAACGAGGAAGCTGATGAGGAAGAAAGTGGCGACAGTTGCCAAACTGCCCCACAGGACCACCTGCACTTGCCCACTGCTCAGCATGCTCCCCAGGGGTCCCATGGTGGGAGCAGGAAGTGGTACGAGCTGATGGAGTCCGTCAGTCCTGCAGACGAGGGAACATGGGCGCGGGGTGCTTCGTCCTCCTGCAGAGAGACCAGTGTGTTTTGAAACTTCTCACATGAAGTGACAGAGTCTTGTAATGAGTGCGTGTCAGGAGGAAGGCTCTGAGCAGAGTCAGGGAGGTGTGTGCGGGATATGCTGGGCTCGCCTGGACACCTGCCTCTGGCCAAGTCCCCTCTGTTGTCTAGGCCTTTGTTCTCTTCACCTAAAAACGTACAGTGCTTGAGGCAATGGGTAGCCTATTTTGATATGTTTGGGGATAGATTCTTAAGGTCTTCAAATAAAATAAGACCCCATGCATTCCATGGCAAATGCTTATTTGGATTTTTTTTTCCAGAGGAGTGTAAAGCACTTATTATAGCTTTCAAAAAATGCAGTTCACATCTTCCCCACCTATCTCCCTAGCTCCCAAACCTACCTCTCTTTGAGAAGATTGAAGGCTGGTCCAATTAATGAAAAAGAATGTCTTTATATTCACCTTCAGAACAGTTATCTATTGTGACTATGTGACTCTTTTCAGGGCCAGCTTTCACTGAGCTTCTGTGAGTGCTCCATAAGTACATTTTCAAATGAACAGATGAAAGTGTGTGCTAAGAATCCATCACCAGAAGCAAATAAGACCTATTTATTAAAAAGTACAAATTAAGCATAATAGCTGTACCTAGTACATTTTAGTACCTGGCATGTCCCGGGACTCTTGCTAAATGCTTTCCTCATTTAATTACTGCTACCAGACTGTGAAGAAGGCCCGGCTCATCCCCATTTTTCAGACAAGAAAGTTGAATGGCAGAGACATTAATAATGTCCTCCCAAGATGTCACAGATGCTAAGTGGCAGGGTGAAGACGTGAGTCCAGTCATTTCTGACTCCAAAACTGTCGCCTTAGCCCTTAGAGGAAACTCCCTCTCTGTGGGGGCTACTGCATGCTCCTTGTTCCAGTGACAAATCTTCTAAATGAAAATGGTCATATGGGTTCTGTGAAATATCTAAAGAGTTACAGATTTTGAAAAATAGAGCAGTATATTAAAAATTAATGATTATCCTGGGAGATACAGACTTCCAGTTATGGGATGAATAAGTCACAGGAATAAAAGGCAGAGCATAGGGAATATAGTCAGTGGTATTGTAATAACATTGTCTGGTGATGGATGGTAGCCACATTTGTGTGAACAGAGCATAACCTATAGAGAAATTGAATCACTACGTTGTACACCTGAAGCTAATGTAACATTGTGTGTCAACTAGATTAAAAAAAAATTTCTTTTAAATTAACAATTATTTCTTGTCAGAGGCCTTGTTTAAAGAACATTTACTTTGCTCCATTCTAGAATATTCTAACTTAAAAGGAACAGCTTTTAACTTAATCTCAAGTTTCATGAATAAAGTAAATTATTATCTTAATTAGAACTCAAATGTTTTTCCTTGCAAAAGACTGTCCATATCTACATTGTCATTTGCTTCCCTTGAAGAGCTGTGAGTACGTTTCGGGAGCACCGCCCTGTGTGCATCAGGCCAGCACCTGGATGGCCTAGTGCCACACGGGAGCGGCCCCTTGAAAACGCTTGGAGAATAGAAGCCATTTTGACAAAGGCAGTTCAACTGGACCAAATTTTCTCCAAGTGAAACACATATTTATTTGAATATTTAAGCTCAAAGAATAATAAAAAGCTGGAGAAAAGAAACTTTTATCCACAATGTATGCAGAGAGTATTCTAAATGAAGTCCATGTTTTACTTAGGTCCCTGAATAACACGAACACTTCCTAATGCTCTGTAAATATATAAACGTACAACTTCCTGTGTAATACAGAACGTCTTTCTTCCAGTGCTGGTTATATATTATGCCTGTAAACAATACACGCATACAGTAATGGATGGTCAAATTGCTTCTGTGTGTTTGCCCCTGGACAGCTATAACTGAATGAAAATAACCACCGCTTCTCTTGTGGTTTGTTGAAGCAATGAATAATTCACTTTAAATTTAGACTACAAATTGGCACCACAATCAGTTACTAAAATATATCCAAGCAAGCACACAAACCATGGCGACCTATGAATATATATGAAATAAATTTTTACATACAGGCCCAAAGCATAACACATTTTAGGAAACAAACAAAAGAGATCTGTTGTGCAGGCATTTGCGTGTTCCCTCCTTTGCTCACTCATTCACTCATACAACAGATTTAATCAATGTCTATTTATAAAGTGCCAGATTCCTAGAAAATAGTTTGCTGTGTGAATTATTCAAAAGCCAGATATCCATCCAGCCAGCTAGTGTGGAATCTGTAGGACCTTTCTCCATTTCTGTACACGTTTCTCGTCTCTCTCTCTCTCAATGGGGAAGGTGGGTAGAATACAATGAAGTATGTGGGGTGCCCAGCCTATCTGAACAGTGTAGGGAGAGAGAGGATGAAAGTGATTACGAGCTACTGAATAAAAGATCTAACTCAGAGAAAATGTGTCAAAGCTCCTGGCTCACGCCCCTTCAACTAAAATTTGCTGAAAAGCTACCAAAAGAACTATTTTTTTCCTGGACAAGGAAGAGCATGATCATCATCGTGTTTCTGAGTCAGCTACGTTGTAATCCCGAAGGACAAGCGCTCCTGTGGTTTGAGCAACTTCCACCTGTCAGAAGCCTCAGAGTGAAGCTCCGCAGGAAGACCAGATCCCAGCAGCGGGCAGTGCAGGAAGAGCGGCGCCCCCTTTACGGGCCTGGCTGAGACCGGGGGTTTGAGCACACTCACAGCAGATCTGGGGCGGGGCTATTCCTACTGTCGAGAAAGTCTGCGCCAGTTGTTATCCTCTCTTGGTCTCTTCCTTTGTCTGGACTTCTGCTTCTGAATTGTCTTGCCCATTCCTTCTCTGATCCTCTCCTTCCATTTTGGGGTCTTATCTACAATTAAGCTAGGACTCTGTCCAGAAGGACCACCCCTCCCCCCCATGTGTGCAGATGACTTCCATGCTCTTTTTTCTTGCTGGGGATGAAAGTACAGGCCTAGTGTGTATGGTCCGGGGTTGGCCTTTCCCTTCAATACCAGACTTCATGCGTTCGTTTCACTGAGGTTAAACGCAGTGCTCAGGGGCCAAGTTAGTGTGTTCTGAGCAGCAGGGGGATCGGTGTCTTTCCCTCTGGCTGGAAGGCTTCTATCGGGACTAGCAATAGCAGGATAGAATAAGAGGACAAGTGGCACAGTGTTTGGGAAGTAGAAAGTCACCCTGAAAAGGAAGGACTCCTGCCACAATGATGACATTTGCCGGACCATACACTGTGCCCCTTTACCAACCACGTTCCGTATGGAAAAGAGAACCGAAGGCTCCAAAGTCTGTGATACTGTTCCCGAAGACCGTCTTATTTTCTGGTTATGTGTGTATCAAGTACGGTATTTTCTGAGTATCCAGAATTAATCTGTAGCAGCAGGACAATTTGGACACCACGAACAATTTGGAGCCGTCTCTCATTATTTTTATATGGAGACATTTAAGCCTCTTTCTTTCAATCCTGTTCTTACCTGACTCAATAAAATTGCATTCAACTGTGGAATATTAGTTCTTTGAAGTTTGAAAAATATTTCATCGTCAGACCACATGTGTAAATATTCTGTGAGTTACTCAACATAAGGAAAAGGAACACCATTCATTGTACCTCAACTAACACTTATTATGGCACCCAAATGCCCTAAGTTGAGTTGAAGATCATCATATTCATGAAAGATTAATGGTTGCATATCAATTATTTGTTTTAGAATAGACTTCATTATTGGCTGCACTGATGTACATTCACAGCTGAGACTGTCACTTAATACAATGTGTGATATTGTAAAACAGACAATCCCCCCACCCCAATTTTATATAATTGAGACTATTGTGGGGACTTGTCATTTTGCCCTGAGAAAGGTCAGGACTTGAGGTTACAGAACTTCTGTTGGGGATTTTCTGATAGGATCTGAAAAGGTGGTCTGAATAATTATTTTGGACAAAATTATTTTGCTCCATAATCTCTTCCATACATTCATGTTCTTAATACGTGATTTCAATCAGTCAGAAAAAACGACGGCCTTTCACTTTAAAAGCAGGTGCTACTATTAACCACAAGGTGTCAGTATAATACTAGTCTCAGCCCCAATCATCAGCCTCTTCAGGCAGAGACAGTTATTCTGCTGTTTGTGCCTTGTGCTAGGTATTTTGTCTTCATTAGCTTAGACTATCAGCCACCTATATCAATTCCAACAGGAAAGAAAACAAAAACAAAAACCAGATGAAATTAATGAAAGGTGATGACCAAATGACAGCTACTTGTTTTTTTAACTCTCTTTAACTGGTAGGTGCTCTGATCACAGCAAACTGTGTAGGTAACAATTTGGTAGAGTTGGGATGGCCAGTGAGATTAGCAATGGAAGCAGACACTTTAATTCCTCTGAAGCAGGTTTAGGTTGGTAATGATAGTCATTACCGTTTTATAGCTGTTCTAGTCAACTCATAATTAAACATGATAGAAACCACCTCCGCTCTTGAGCCCTAAATGATAGACAAAATGAGGTCAGGACACAACCCCATGGGAATTCCTCCTTCCTGGTCATTACCAGGTGTGGGAACCATGAGGTAAAATGACACTTTATGAGCTACAGATTAGCCAAACACATTTAACAATAGCTGAGGAGCCAAATTCTCTGCTGGGGTCCAGTCCTCTGAGGTGCAAGGGCAGATGCACAGGCTAAGGCTAAATTAACCTCTCCATACAATTCTCATCCCCTGAAAGAGTTTCAAGCTCAAGTATTTAAATTCAGGTAGATTTCTCTTCAGATTAAAGAGACTCTGATATAGGCAAGCTGTACTCTGGATGAACTTTAACTGGGTCTGCTCTAAGTATGGGGAGCCACCTAAACCAATGTTGGTCATCCATCTTGCTAAGGCCCAAAGGTTCTCTGCCAAATAAGCTCGTCCAAAGATGTCCCCATTTCTTTTCTTTTTCTTCCTGAGTTGGAGAAAATACACCCAAAGAGCAGAAGGTGGTGAAGGGCTCCAAGGTTAAGATTTTTCTTGTTGGTAGTTTCTTGAACTATAAATTTTAAAGCATCACTATGGAACAATGACTTGACATTTCTTCCTTCACAGCTGAAGAGAAGCACAGCACCTGTGAGCACATAAGAAGGGGACCTGGAAATCTTGAACGTCACTAACTGACCCTGTTATCAAGGGTTGCTGCTGAAGGCAGAACGAGCCAGGCATTCATTCTAAGAGCAAGTTATAAATCCTGGAGGCCATCTGTCAGTGTAACCTGATTACTTTTCATACATACCAAATGTATTGATCCAAGCAGGAAATGTGAAAGCTGACCCTTTCAGGGGGAGGGGTCTGTGTGGCTCTTGCTTGTCTTCAAAAATACGTTAAACTTACTTTACATCAGTAATATAGTTTATTGCTTATAAAAGCCCCATTGCCATTTCGGTTTTTTGTCTTTAAGAAAGCCAAGAGGTAAGAGACTTTGATGGCTAAGGAATAACTTCTAAGGTTGCTTTTGTTCATATCCTGACTTCAAGACCAATTTGCAAGGTTCATTTTTTATTTTTTTAAAGATTTTATTTATTTATTTATTTAGAGCAGGCAAGGGGGGAGGGGCAGAGCGGGGAGAGAATCTCAAGCAGACTCCACGCTGAGTGCAAAGCCCAATGAGGGGCTCCACCTCACAGCCCAAGATCATGACCTGAGCTGAAATCAAGAGTCGGATGCTCAACAGACTGAGCCACCCAGGTGCCCCTCATTTTTTGTTCTTAATGGTAAATCTTGAGAAGGAGGGAGAGGGAAAGCGGGAGCTACTGACAGAATCTTAGAGACCAGACGAGATACACAGGTAAAAGGGCTTTATTTTGCATAAGCAAGTCTTTTTTTTTTTTTTTAAAGATTTTTATTTATTTATTGAGAGAGAGAGAATGGTAGAGAGAGAGCATGAGAGGGCAGAAGGTCAAAGGGAGAAGCAGACTCCCTGCCGAGCAAGGAGCCTGATACGGGACTCGATTCCAGGACTCCAGGATCATGACCTGAGCCGAAGGCAGTCGCTTAACCAACTGAGCCACCCAGGCGCCCTTGCATAAGCAAGTCTTAATGGAAAATGTGCAATTTGGGCTTTATGGTCTATCTCTTGTGCCCTGCATGTTTGCTCATCTAAATTCAAAGTTCCTTGGGGGCAGGGTGGGGAAGGTGTCGGCCTCATTTCCCACCCTCTTCTCAGCACCGGAAAATAGGAGCCAATCAAGAAGTTTTTTAACTGAGGGCACCTGGGTGGCTCAGTCATTAAGCGTCTGCCTTCGGCTCAGGTCATGATCCCAGGGTCCTAGGATCGAGCCCCACATCGGGCTCCCTGCTCCGCGGGAAGCCTGCTTCTCCCTCTCCCACTCCCCCTGCTTGTGTTCCCTCTCTCGCTGTGTCTCTCTCTGTCAAATTAAAAAAATAATTTTTATTAACTGAATACTTATTTCTGTAGGAAAGACAAGACTCTCAAAATGCAAGTTTAATAATTTATAAGGGAGAGGAGAATAAAAGAGATGAGCACATCAAGGAAATAATTAAAAAATAAGCCAAGTATGTCTTAAGGCAAAATCTTACCTCCGGAGTAAACAGCCCCCTGGCTTCTTTGTACTGTCACCGAAGCAGCTGAAGGGCTCTAGAGAAAAGGCACAGCAGCAGAAATGTCAGTGCGTGTGTACGTGGGTCCTCACCAATTGTGGCCCGCTTCTCAGCACTGGTGGCCCCACTGCGTCCCCCGAGCTCCCGCCGATCCTCTGACCCCTTCTTGGCAGGGGCCTTTCATGCCTTCCCGTCTCTTCCCGCCCTCAAAAGGCACCGGGGCTTCCATGTCTCGAGGAAAGAGGAGCCTTAACTATTCTTGGCTCTCCTTCTCATGCTTTTCATCTGATGAAAGCCTAACCACGCTTTAGATCTCAGTTTAAGTGTCACTTCCTTGGAGCAACTTTCTGGATGCTGCACTTCAGTCCCCCTTCCCCCTGCTCAGGCAAACACACACACACCAGTTCAGTTTAAGCCCGTTTTGTAAAAGCCTGTAAAGCTTTTTCCTTCATGGCATTATTCAAAACTGAAATGATGATGCTCTTCGCCGTCTCCTCTGCTGGTCAAAGTTCAAAACGGGGCACTGTGAACAGATCTATCTGGTTCACAGCTGTAGCCCTAGTGAGCAGCACACAGTAGGCACTTAATAATCTGAATGAATTAACAGTCGAATGAACTAACAGAGCAGAGGAGAAAAATCATCCACGAGGAGGTGAATATTGACCAGGCCTTTAGAGATGGTAAGGATGAGAAGAAACTGCTCTGTCTCTTCAAATGGTGTTAAAATTCCACGGGAACATGAGGAATTCCAAAAGTCTGCTTGTCAGCCTCCCTGATAGACAGATTTCCATGGTACTGCCTCCCCCCACCCCATCTATGATCATCTTGCCTCTACCCAGATCCTGAAGAGACCTACCATGTATCAGTTTTGACTCAAAGGCTTGAAATAAAAAACACTGAAAAAGCCCAAGTGAGTATGTGCTCTGTACCAGCCCCTCTTCTGCACGTTACGTTATTTCTTCCTTACGGTGCTCTGGTGGAGGTGAGGAGACTGAAGCTCGAAGGTTAAGTAGCGTGTCTAGGGTCACACAGCTATAGGGTTCCTGACTCAGTGTCCCCGACACTTTACACTCTTGCATGGTGCCCAGCAGTGTGTTCTCAGGGAGCAGGCGGTGGCCAGCCCCACGCTGCTCACCATCCCCAGTTGTCTTGCCCGTTTGGGACACAGGAGACTCACCCTTCCTGGCCCTTTTAACTTCCCTCTATCATGACTTGTTTTTAGCACCAGAGGGAAGAATGTTCACTCTCTTCTGGTTTGCTCACTGCTCCTTCCCAGCCACGTATCATTACGCGTCCTCCTTCCAGGGGACCTAGAACACCTTCTGGCCCCTGCCCCAACAGCTTTGCTGGAGCCCCATGAGGATTTGCTGTTTGCCTGAACGTCAGCTTGCGGAGACCAAGACTTCACAGTTCCTCTCTGTTAGGCATTGTTTACACTGTTTGTATTTGGCTTCTTAGGTACAGTGATTGTGATTCAGCCAGTTTCTTTTTCATAACAGTAAAAGATGTAACCAATAACTTAAGTTTCTTTGCTGACAGGTTCTGAAATTTACTGCTTGACCTAAATGCCTCTCAAATTCTCCATTCATGGCTGATGATATTTAAATGATCAGATGTATTTTAGCAGCTGATCCGACTGGGGGTGGACGGCTAATTACAAATGCTCCAGTATCCATCACATACCAATGAGTTTCTACCAAGCCCTCACCCTAAACGAGCTATCTCGTTGAGACTGCACATCAAAGGGTGCTTCTTCTGGGAAAGGTGAACTCTCAAGATGGAAGAGGCGGAGTGGAGAGTAGACGGCAATTTAAGTCCTGTGCCAGAGGAATCCCACCCTAGCACTGGTTTCATCGTGAGCTGGAGCAGAGTTAGATAAAGCAGTCGGCTGTCTCTGCCACACCTTCTCCTGTATTTCCACACCCTCACGTAAGGGCGGCTGACGTCAAGTGCACGTTTTCCCCGGGTGCGGGCAAGAACGCGGCTCACCTTGGCATCTGCTGCCTGGTGCGTCATGGTCATCCTCATTCTCATTTTGACTCTATTTTTAAAACACTACAAATTCTTTATTTCATAGAATCAGCAGACAAAATCCTTTTTATTGGCTCCTAAAAAGCACAATCAAAATCTTCAGAAAACATCCCTGCAAGTTACTTGCTCCTGCTACTGGGAACTCCTCAGGGCTGGGACTGGTTACATACGAGTAAGTCAGAACTTGTATTTGAAAGCACAGGTTCTCAGGGCTCATCTTTCAGGCTTTCTGCCAGAAACAGGGTGCTCAAGGGCTCTAGAAGATTCCCAGGCCCCTTGCAGAGAAGTGGCAGGGCAAGGGTTCCAGTAGAGCAGAGCTTCTCAAAGGGTGGGCCTGGACAAGAAGCCTCAGTGTCTTCAGGGACCTTGTTAAAAATGTAGAATTCTGGGGGGCACCTGGGAGCCTCAGTCATTGAGCAACTGCCTTCAGCTCAGGTCATGGTCCCAGGGTCCTGGAATTGGGCTCCCTGCTCGGCGGGAAGCCTGCTTCTCCCTCTCCCACTCCCCCCTGCTTGTGTTCCCCCTCTCATTGCATCTCTCTCTGCCAAATAAATAAAAAAAAAAAAAAAATCTAAAAAAAATGTATAATTCTGGGCTTGCCTGAGGCTTATGAATCAGAAAGTCAGGGTGGGGCCCATAATCTCTCTTTTTTAAGATTTTATTTATATTAGAGAGAGAGAGAACGCAAGTGGGGGAGGGAGAGGGACAAGCAGCCTCTGCACTGATCGCAGAACCCGATGCGGGGCTTGATCTCATGATCCCGAGATCATGATCCCAGCCAAAATCAAGAATCTGACGCTCAACCGACTGAGCCACCCAGGGGCTCCCCGCTTTATCTCTGTTTTAACAAGCCCTCCAGGTGATTGTGATGCAGGCTGAATTTGAGAAGACTGTTCTAGAACAGACTTCAACATATCTACAGATCACGTGGGGATCTTGTTAAGGTGCAGATTCTGAATTCTGTGTTTCTAACCGGTTCCCAGGTGAGGTCTAGGCTGTCGGCCTGAGGACTACATTTGGAGTAGTACTAGGATACATGATCATCTTCCTTCCAACTAGGGTTGAAGGGTCAGCCAGCCAGACTCCTGGTGAAGCATGGTCTTCAACTCATTCAAAGTTATGTGAAGACAAGGCCAGAGCCCCTGTGTCCTCGGACTTTCTTGATTCCCATAGAAGTACTCCAGTAAAAGGCAGCTTTTTACCAATCCAGAGTCCCACAAAATGCCAGTGAGTGGACACGTCACTGTGTATTCTTTTCCACAACACGTTCAACCACGCCCAAACCTCCTGTGCCTCAGTTGCTCCTGAAAAATGAGGTCATTTATAGGGTTTCTGTCCAGCTCTGAGACTCTATCATTTTATGAAAGTAGCCAGAAATTCCTCGGGTCTAAAATAAAAATTCAGCACTTTCTACCCAAAGGGAAATGTCGAACCAGCAAGAACATGAAATTCTCAGTGTGATCAATAGTTTCAACTCCCCAGAAACCATAGTCTTAGTCATTCCCAGGAAAACCTGACCAGGCTGCAGCAGTTACAGGAACGTCACGGGGAAAAAATCACCAGCAGCCCTTCTCGTCAGTGTCCAGTGCCAGCAATCAGTCCCCACGGCCCCTGCAAAACATCAACTCCACTTGCGGCAAGCCCACCGCTGAGCATGGGCAGTGAGGCTGACTTATGAGTCTGTTTTCTTCGTCAACATCTAGCTGGCATACTTACACATTTATAATTCATATTTATAACAGCCTTTGAATAAAATGCAAAGACAAAACTAAAAATAGGCAGATGGGCATACACCTTTTATGGAGAGAGAAAATGCCGCTGCTGGAAGCTTCTGAGGCTTTTTAAAAGCGTATGCCCAAACTGAGGACGATCTTACAGAGAAAGCAAGTCTGTAAGGGAGCTATCTAATTTCCAACCTCAGTATCTGATAAGCCTGAAGAGGCTCCAAATGTAATAAAACATTCTGGAGAAGTTCTCTGTCTCTATTATTAAAGACGGTCAGCTTTTTGGGTTGGTTTCATCAGTTTCTTGACTAATATCTGATATTTCTTACTCTAACACAAAGGTACAAAGTGCATTTTACTCTCGAACACTCTGTAATTCATCAAAAAAATAACTGTTAAATACCTACTCTGATGCACTGTTTCATCTTCTTGAATATGAGATTACATGGGTCTGAGGCAATTTCATTGTAAAATTCAGTATGCCAGAGGAGAAAAATGTTTCCAATCAAGTTCCTAATACAGCACTATATTTTGATCAAAGATTTTAAAAAGCCCATTGTTGAATTCCAAGCACGTGAAATTGGAAACAAAAAACCGCAAGTGCTCTCTACCATATTGCATTAGTCACAATAATCGTACTTGCTTCTGTCCAGCTTGACGGCAGAGACACTATGGCATTGACACAGCGGCAGTGTCCTCAGACGGGTGTTGTTTCAAGCTGAGAACTGTCCTCAGCGTGTCTGGTGGATTCCAAAGACAGCCTTTGCCTGTTCCCAGGGTGGGAAGGACCACTTCCCCTGCACGCGCTCCATCACAGTCAGGGTCAGCCAGCCTCCAGGGGCAGGTCAGAGTTCAAGGACCAGGGAAGGTACCTGCAGAGCTCCACCACCTCCTTACTAAGTGGGAGAAAATAGCTTTCACTTTATGGTTAAAGGACGCTTGGAAAACCAAATATTCATTCAAGTATTGGCGTGTGTATTTAGAATCTTACGAAGGCGTACATGGAACAGACCAAGTCACCTGGTAAGGAAGAGGGAGGCACAGACAGGATGAGAGGACTGAGGCCGGAAGGTGGGCACCGTGCTGCGTGAGGCTGGCGGAGGGAAGAGATCTGGGGGCCTTTTCTGTCATTTTTCCCTGCCTTACCACTTTACTTATAGCTGGCCTTAATCCATGGTTACTTTGTGAATTTGAGAATGACATATGTATGCACCTGTCTACCTACTTCAATACATTTATTTTCCTCTCTTCCTTTGCCCAATTTAGGGAAGATAAAACCACACTGACGGGGGTAGGGGAGTAGGTGTAACAAAGTGGCAACACCTTGGAGACAGGTTCTTACACAGCTGGGTCTGACACAACGAGACAGGGAACTCGACGGCCAGAACCAGTCAGCTCCTTCGGGAGAGGTCCATGTTCACTACAGAGCCACTCCTATGCCAGCGAGCCAGAAGACTCCGGACTAGATAGAAAAGGCAAATGGAGTGAATTCTAGGGTTCTGAAGAAAGACACGGCAGGACAGAACAGTATCATGCTTCTGAGCAAGAGAATGTTTTCTCAGTTTAAAGGAGTATATTGACTGTGGCCTGCTGCATAACCAGTCCTGATGTAGTCAAGTGCCTCAATTCAACGGCCTCCAGCCCCCTCCGTCCATCGGCCTCATCAGCTGCCTGTGCCTGCCTTCCCGGGCCACAGGAGAGCACCAGCCACTGCACACGTGGCCTTGAGAACCCCCTCACGTCCTGCTTCACAATGCCCGAGACACCTGTTAGGTAGGCTGCTGATGCCCAGGCCTGACCCTCAGATACTCTGATATGATAGAGTGGCAGTGGGGCCCAAGAATCTGTATTTTTAACATGTCCTAAGTGATTCTGAAGGGAGTAGTTCACTGAAATCCCCTGGCTCCAAATATGTTAGGAGCCCAGTGGGATTCCCAGTGAGGTGGGAGTTACTCAGCAAGCTTTCAAGAGTTCCGAAGTCCTCAAAACAGACACAGCATTTTGCCAGGGGGGTCATGTGGGAAGAATTAGGGAAGGATGAGAGGAAATGTTTTTGTAAACACAGTTTCTATATGCTATATTGTTTTTATTGGTTTATGCCATGAAAGGAAAAATCCAATCCCGTATTGAGTCCCCATGTGCAAGAGGTAGTGAGACTCCGGAGGAAACTATGGGGGGATCTCTGCAGGCCATCTCCTCTCCTTACAGTGTCACATAGCTAATGTGATTATGAGACCTAATGAACTGAAACTAATGCAATTTTGAAAATCTTCATAGCTAATGAAAATCACATCTTCTCCCTCCAGATTTCCCATTTTCTCTGTTTGTAAACCATGAATAAAATGGAAGTTATGGGTTGAGGCTGTGTTTATGGAAAGTCTTAGTATAATTTGGAGAGTTTTATATTTTGAGTGTCACAGTGGCTCCAAGTTGAAGGATCACATTTGGAACTCATATTCAATGCCACAGTATTAAGAAATGTGTGGGAGAGACCTAGAATATGGGTTCAGGACACTGACATTTTAGAGACAGGCTTTCCCCCTGCCGACTTCAAAGCACTCCCTATGCCAAACAGTCAAGTGTTGTCACTCTGCCCCAATTTCCATTTTCCCTGGAAAACGGAGAACAAGAAAAGTCTTCTAATTGCACAGTAAGAGCTATTATCGGGGTATGGCTTTGACATCCCCTCACCCTTCACTTCTCTATGCCGGGTTTTCACCCATTTTGGGGGGAAGGAGCACTTCAAAGGCATTAAATTGAGAGGTAGGGGAGAGGCCTACGGCGGCAAGCTTCACAGGCCGGGACAGACACATCTTAGAGACGTGCTGGGTGAGCTCAGGAAAAAGGGGCTGGCCACATCTTCTGTGTGTCCAAGGGACTCAATTTTAACTGTATTAAGAAGAGAAACACAGATATTTATGGAGTATAAGGTAAAACTATTTACAACTTAAAAAATGGAACATGGGAACTCAAAGGAATTTTGCACATGGAGTCAAGAATGTGAGTTCACTCTTTTCTGCCACTGACACTTGGAGTGGCTCTGCTTGTGCTAACAGCATACACCGTAACGTGTGAGTGGTGCCTCCTGGAGGTGTGGAGTATCACCGCAGAGTTCTACTGGCAGCTCCATAAATGCATCCTGTGGGAAATGTAACAGTGGGATTTGACCTTGAGAGGGGCCCTGCTTAACTACTTCTCATGCCTCTATTACAGGAAGACTTCAAGAAAAACATGCTTACATAAGGAACAAGAAGGTATGTTTTCAGACAGAAAACTCATAAAAAATCAAAATAGTGACTGACATCTAGTTATTGTTATTTGGAAAAGAAATTAGTATTTATCATTTTAATCCACTAGATTAAATGATCTAAGCCAAGTGGCTTCATTCCAGTTCTTTTTGTTAGCAATTATTTATAATGGTTATGAGATTTCTCAGTACGAACTATAAAAGAATACATTGCTAGTCCTGAAATTTGAGAAGGATTCAATCTTTTTTACATTACTTTTCTTAGACCTTTCTTCAAAGTCTTTGAAATTTTACTTGTTGGTGTATTATATCAGGAACAAGCAAATTTTAGGGATAACTGGTCTGCTAGAAGTCACCTGTGTACTCTGTTTCATCTTCCTGAGAACACGATTAAGAACACTCTGAGACATTCTGCAACATTCACCAATCTATTATAAGTCTTTGATTCTGGAATCGAAGGATCCAGGATCCATCTAAGACACCAAGGTGTATGATTTCAGTATAGTCCCCAAGACTGTGTCATAATACTCAAATTCCCAATTTTTCCTATTTCCTAACAGAGTTGTGGCCTGATGCCTTTTCCCCTCGCCTATTACCGGATCTGGCTTTCAGATGGACTGAAGGACAGACTCCTACCCCAGCTGCCTGGAATATCAACATCCTCCATTTTGTAGCTGACGTGGTCCTGTTGTAATGAGCTAGGACTACACTAGCTAGCAGCTAAACCTATGGACTAACATCTTAATGAGGTGGCTATTATAAAATAATAGTGTAAGAAACTGTCACGATTCATTTATCTGCATTTTTCGGTAAAACTATTAAGGACATTGTTCCATTGTGTAGTACATAGAGCTTTGTGTGTGTGCGTGATCAACTCAGAGATTTTAGTGCCTGGAAAAAGGGTTTTTATCCTGCTAGATTAGTTTGCCTTTTTTTAATAACAACTCAACTATATGTACGAAAATCCTATTTCTTTTTCCCTTCCCCTCTCATATAGCTGGCTGGAAACTCAAAGATGTAATTATCCTCAATTACGGCAATTACCTTAGTCTAGCTCTTTCTTTCCTCTCTCTACACCAACCCCAACTGCAAGTTTTTTATTTCATACATTTTGAAGAGCCTTATATGAATGTCTTTTTTATAACAACCTCAGTATTTCTTAGAAGCACATCTTAATTTCTAAATATTACATACATGAAGATTTAAATTTAATTATCACAAACTGTTTATAGATTTTAAAAGTTTTCAATGTCCAGAATAGGTTTTAGAGGAAGAGACATTTTTTAGAAAGCAAAGGATAAAAGAGGAGGGAAGGGGGGGAGGGGGACTTTCCTACTAAGTTAATCTTTTGGATCCTAAGTTCTGATCTTTACTCAAAGGAAATAATGAAAGGAGTATCCAGATGATATACGAGATACAAAGACTAAGATAATTAAAATCAAACCAACTTTATCCTAAATACTATGCAGAATTATTAAATTTCTCTAAATTAGACTAGGGTTTTCAATCCTGGCTATACATTAGAATCACTTGGGAAAATTTTTACGGTATATGAAATGCCCGAGCCTGACGCTAGAAATTGAGTAGGGATTGGGTCTGGACACTGACATTTGTAAATGTGTCCCTAGAGCATCTGAATACATAGTTAGGGCTGAGAATCACTTAGCTACACTATGCATTCGTGTTTCTAAACTTTTAACTGCTAAATGTTACTTCATCTTATTTCTTAGGGTATTGAAACCTGGCAGAGTCAGGACGTGACCACGTAAAACAAAAACAGCTCATCGTTCCTCTTCCCACACAAGTCTGCACCAGTAACCACATCAACCAAGTTTTTTGCACACGTATATCTTCAGAGCTTGGGCCAATAGAGCATGTATGGAGTCTATTCCAGAAGGTAGTATCTGAGCTTGCAACATAAAGACTCAGACCCAGAAAATACGAGAATTGAGCCACGTTCTCTGTCTGCTGTATTGTCTACATATGTTTCTCCGCATCCCTCAAAACACTAATCTTTTTTTTTTAAGATTATTTATTTATTTATTTGACAGAGAGAGAGAGAGAGAGAGACAGCCAGAGAGGGAGCACAAGCAGGGGGAGTGGGAGAGGGAGAAGCAGGCTTCCTGACGAGCAGGGAGCCCGATGCGGGGCTCGACCCCAGGACCCTGGGATCAAGACCTGAGCCAAAGGCAGATGCTTAACGACTGAGCCACCCTGGCGCCCCTCAAAACACTAATCTAAATGTTGCATGGTTAAATATAGTCGACTGGATAAATTAAAATAGAATTATTTTAAAGTATATGCAAATATAAAAATTTCAACAAGAAACACACAAAAATATCTCCTGGTCTGTTACTGGTCCTCACATAGCCCTGGTTTTCGGTTGCATGTCAAAGCTGAGCTAAAGTACATTCATTATCTTCCACTTGCAAAATGATCCATAATTCTTACAGGTAGAGAGTGTCCTGGAAATGATACACAATATTACAATGACAATACTCTGCGTTACAATGACAATACTCTGCGTTACAATGACAATAGTCTGCGTTACACGTTAGGCTACTTTAGCTTTTCTCTTGATCTTCACTGCTTAAACGGACACAAGGCACTTTGTTCACCTCAGACTGACAGTTACTGCAAGACTACCACAGCTTTTTCTTTCTAGCTCCTGAACGTCGCCCTGGATCTTTTATCCTAGGTGTTTATCTGCTGGAATGATCATCCTTCAAGTCATAACAGAGCTGCTTCCTCTTTATTTTTTCTATCCTGTGCAAGCATCCTGTTCTCAGAGAAGACTTCCAAAGCCCTCCTGGCCCATCTCCACCCTCGGCCTTTATCCCATTATCCTCCCTTCCTTTCCCGTTATCCCAGCTGAAAGCATCTTATATATTGGTCTTTGTGTTTATGGTCGCAGGACCCCCTTTAGAATATAAGCCCCACGAGCACAGGCCCTCTCTGTCCTCGCGGGCTCTAACTGCAGCACCTGTGAGTGTAGCACTGGTGCTCACACGTGTGCTATCTCACCAGGAATGTGCTGACTGCAGTCTTGTATCCTTTAAGGGTGAAACTACTGATTAATAGATAATAAATGAGTGTGTACAGTGGCAATCTGAACCTACAGTTCGCCAGGCAATATGCACGTGCTGGGATTTTAATGAGACCCACAGAGCCCGCCGCTTTTGCAGAGAAGGCGATTTGCACCCTGTGCCTGGCTGGCTCTAAACTTCTGCCGGAGAGCTGCTCTGTTTGCACATCTTGCGATCTTGGCTGTTTCTCTGAGTTCCCAGCAGAAAGCAGCTAGACATTAATGTCTGAAACTGCACTTCCAATCTTCTGTTGAGGTTTCTTTAGACCACTTTATTGCGGGTAACACCAGGCTTATTTGGCATTGGATCCTCAGTGTACCAAGGAAAAGTTTTTGAGTCTCTTGTTATTTGTCATTCCCATACAGGTCTGGCTTGGGACAGGAGTTACACTGCAAAAAGCATCCGCTTCGTGTTGGTGGATTTATTACAGCCTGGGATCTTTTGTCAGTAATCTTACCCTTCCATTATTACCACATGATACTAAAGATCTGGCCAGGAAGTCAGCTGTAATATCTTCAGGACAAATCCTACTGACATATGGAATCGACAGTTGGACACTACCTCTATTTTGAGGCGCTTCTGTTGGGTCTAGATTAGCACTTGAAGCCATATTGATAACACACTCTGCCAGTCTTCCAAATATGTGCTATGTTTGCATGTCAGCTTCATTCAGAATCTTCAGTATTTCAGTTTTCCATTCAGTACAGAAAAGTATATTTGATATCACTAGCAAAATCAGCTACGTTTGTATCTTGTGAAACATGCAGTTTCGTGCTCTCGCCCAGAAAAGGCACCTGAGAAATATTAGTTCTTCCTTCCGCATTCCTTGCTATTTGAACAAAAATGTATTTTACTCAAAAATATATTTAAAGAATCTGCATCTTTTAAAAGACTCAAAGTATATAACGTATTTAAATGTACAGTTGGTATCTGATTCTCTTTTTAGTTAAATAGAGCTACATTAAATTCAAATGGTAAACTGGAATCATTATCAAAAACAGAATCAGCTGCTTCAAATGCAGGACAGTCGATCACACTATAAAGTTCTAAGAGATGGTAGATCTTGCCTTAACCAAATCTAATATATATAAATTCATATTTGTAAAAGAGTGGTATTATGAAATGATATGAATGTTTTATAAAAAATGCTATTTTAAATGATGACCAATTCAAATTTGTTTAAAATATAATTCAATTTCAAATAGACTTTTATAGAAACTTGCAGGAACCTAGGTAATGCATACAGTAGGCCATAAATAGTCCCAAAGCCAACTCAGAACTAACCATTATTTCTCAGCAATGATCATCCAAAGACTGTTCAAACAATAGGGTTGGGGCTGATGGGAAACTCTGTAGTGAGTCAGGATGATTACACCTGAACCCAGTGATTAATCTTAATGTCATGAAAAGAGGTACAATCAGACACTGGGTTCTGTGGTGCAAGACAAGGCACTAACTATGAAGTCTTCTTGCCAAAAATATGAATCGGAACTGATTAAGCCTCTAGATGTAACTGTCAGGCCTTTATTCTTTTTTTTTTTACATCTATCACTGAAATGATCAAATAACAATCAAGGATTTTGTCTACCCAGGTCAGTTAATTCAAACTCAGGAGACTGTGAGGTTTGTGATTAAATCTATATATGTGTCTGTCTGTGTAAAAAAGGAAGAAGACATTTTATGTGTGCACCTTGTATAACTATCCATAATGACTCTCATCAGTGTGTCAACTGAAATGCCACAGTCTCATGTGTATGAAAATGAAAACGACAAACCGTGGTGCCAACCACACATTGAGCAGACACTCCCAGAGCCTCGCTCCTCTCCCTGGTTGTGTGATACTGTGATTCTTCTCTGAGGTTCAGTCTTAGGCCCTTTTCCTTACTTTCATCATATTTTCTTCCTGGCATCTTTTGCACCCAAAGGCCTATGATGTCAGCCTGACTTAGCACTTGTTACGGCGGACGGCAGGGACGAGGCGAGAATCACATTATTCATAACACAGGGAATGGACATGGGCTCAGGGGTCTGACAGGCACAGGCGAAATCCTGCTCCAGCGGTAAGTCACCCCGTGCTCCAGGTGGAGTTTCTCAACCTGAGTCCTTTACTCATCTACAAAGACCCAATAGCCTTCATCTTTCCTCACCCCTCAGGTTCAGAGCAGCTATTATTATCACATTATTTTTGTGTAATACTTCAGAGTTTATCAAATATTTTCACAGATTTTCCTTTTTGAGTAGCTCAACAATCTTGTGAGAAATTTAAGGCAGGGTTCCTTTCTCTCTTTTTTTTTTTTTTTTAAATCATTGTTGTTGTTTTAAGATGAGGAAACAACAGACCAGAGAGATTAAGAGGCTGGCTAAGACCCAACCTAACTAGGAAATAGCAGAGCCATCCCTGCCTTCCACTCTAGATCCTATATTCTTTCCTCATGATACATGGTATTAAAAAATTGTGATCTCATATGAAGTGAAGTTCTCCTCAACGAGCCAGGAAAGCAAAGAGCACACAGCTGCCACCAGCCACCAACTCTGATGCCACAGGGGCCTGGCACGTACCGCAAACACTGAGGCAGTTCAGGTGGATATTAACCACAAGGACATAGTTTCTCTTTCTCAAAGAAACAGGTTTCTCGTTTTTCTTTAAAGACACAACCTGTTCATTCTATCTTTTGCTTTCTTTTTAACTCTACCTTAAGAAAACCACAGCACAAAAATATTAAGAAGTGGTGGTTAACATTCAACTTGATGGCTGGGGAATAACAGAGCAGGGTGGGGACTGCAGCCCTGCCATGTTGGGTGTTGGTTACCATTCTTCTAAAAGGTATGGCATCCTCTAAAAGGGATAAAGTTCCATGGTTTTAAAAGGCAGAAGAAGACTGGTCCATCACTGTGTCAGCCTGTGAGAACTTGCATGAATACTACAGAGGTACGAGGTCGAACTAGTATTTATGTTTTCCTAATTATCTAAAATCTGAAGAATAAATTCAATTATGCTTACTAAATCTGTCAATGGCTTTCATGTGACTAGGATTTCTAATAGCATTCAAGGCATGTGCTTAATGTAAAATGTTTACTATACAGTAATTCTTTATAGTAACTATACTAAAAACCTTACGATGTCCAGGGATCTTTGAGATTGAGCACACCACATTTGCATTTAATTTTTATGTATAAAAAAATCATTGCAGTAATTTTAAGAGATTTGCCGGAATTGCAAGGGTAAAATTCTCTCATCTGGGTTCAGAAACCCATATACAACTTCGAGTTTGGCAAGCAAATGTCAAAAAATATGGAATTCCCCTTAAAGATATTATGTATAAACAGAGCCTTCACATTTAGAATAGCAAGCCCCAGATGGTCTATTAGTATCAACAAAAACCACTGTCCTTGCCAACATGAATTTCATAAAGCAGAAATCATTCTCAGGCATGCACAGACAGACACATCACATCCATGAATACTTATTACCATATGCTCGGGACCAGGTAAGGTACTTTATTACATGGCCCATAAAACATTACTTGAAAAACAAACACCAAGTTTTCAAATGAACTGTTTACTCTTATGGCGAGGGCACTGAAGCCTTTATGAAAAGTGTGGCCTATACTCCCATGTTTCAGAGTGAGACCGGGTGGTGATTCGGGCTGTGACTGGCAGGCTTTCAAAGCAGAGAAGCAAGGCCATCAGCAAACCTGGTTGTGTTGGGCTGTCTTGAACATTTTAACTTATATTCTCTTTTTCTTTCCGATGACCTAAATTTCTGGGATTCGACATTTATGTTGCTAATAACCTGATGACTATAAATATGATTATCATGTAAACATAAGTGTCTGTCCAATCATTATTGGCAAAATAAGCAACTGAGGCTTATGGAGTTTCAGTAGCTGTCCCCCACCCCCATCACTCAGAGAGGAAGAAAGTGAGAGAGAGGAGGAGAGCCACAGATCTTAATCACTCCACCTCAAGGACTTTCTAAAATCATAAAAGGAACTGCAGTATGATGGAAGGTGAGCCCCTGGAAACCGGTGTCAGCAGGTAGCCAGAGCCCTTTGAGGGCTGTGGGGCTTCTGGTGGTAGAGGGCTGGGAACGCAGGCTGGATTTGGGATGCAGAGCCCAATGATCATCTGAGATCCCTTTAAGGAGCTTCAAAGTACTGCAGTTGTAAAAAAGCAGACAGACACCATCCATAGTGAATACGTGCCATTTTTCTAAGCTACACATCCCTGAATAACATCTGATGTTCTATTTATCTTAAAGGAGATAGCGTTTTTTTTTTTGACCCAGTTCACATCACTGATTAGAGATATTCTAGCTGTCAGATAAATAAATCTCCATTGAATCCAATTTATAGGATCCAAGAGTAGTTTATGGATCAATCTGGAACTATATGGGGCTTAGCTGGTTTTGTGAAAATACCTATAACACAACAATGAAAAAAATCAATAAAGACTTATTAAGGTTTTCATTCTTTGCATAGGTTCAAAAATGAGTTCTAACCCATTAAAAGGGCCTTTTATATTTTTCAAGTTGAAATATTACGCTTTACTGTCTCTAATTTTTTTCTTGAGTTGACCCTTTGCATTAAGCATATCTTTCTCCTGGGCAGCTGTGAAGATGCCTGGTTCCACTGCTGGTTTGTCAACCTCATCAGGTGACGACACCTGAATTCTATGCCAAGATACACATGCACTCAGAAGCAATGAGCTTTTCCCTACTTGTATTATCTTTGTGCAACAGAGAAAGAAAGCATAACATTTAACCTTTGTGAAGACCATTTGGAGGCTTACCTAACACTCTTTAAAATAGGCAATTAAAAGAATCTGGCTGAAAATCTGATTTCTAATATATGTAAGAAAAAGTTAATAGCTTCTTTTTATTGACCATCTACCATTTGCCAGATGCTTTTTAACTTGGAGCCTCACCTAGAAAAATCAAGTTACATTTAACTTATTCTTCATAGGATTGTTGTGAACCATAGGTAGGTGTAGAAGATTGTATAAATGGTTACAATTCTTCTCTTCCCTGTGTCCTCACTGTTTGCAATATGACTTTATAGGTCCTTTCAGTAAAAAATGTTGCCTATGTCTCTACCCTTAATTCTCGCCTCCCCTTGTGACTCACCTTGTCTAATGAAATGCAGGGGAAGCAACAGTGTCAATTGTGAACCTAGACCCTAAGGTTTGCATGCTTCTGCTCTCACTCTTGGAACCCTGGGGATCCTCTCTGGGATCCTGTGTGAATAGCCCAGACCAGCCTGCTGGACGAGTGGCATGCGGACCAGACATTCTCACTGCACCCCAGCTAGGTGCAGACACCTAGCTGACTGAAAGCTGACTGCAGACACATATACGAGCCCAAGTGAAACCAGAAGAACTGCTATACTGGGCCAGCCCAAACTATAAACCCACAGAATTAGGAGCCAAGTAAACGGCTGTGGTTTTAAGCCAGTAAATTGTGGGGTGGTTTGTTATGCAGCAAAAGCTAACTGATACAAAAAGCATTACTCTTTTCACTGTACTAAAGAGAGCTATGGAAGTTAGTAACTTGTCTAAAGTCACTCAGATGGTAAATTGTAAAGCTCTCACGTTATTACATCTGTCTTATGGGCCACCCACTACTGTACTGACTTTTTTAAATGTAAATGATATAAATGTAAGTGAAAAAGTATATGTTGAGTGCCTTCTCCATGCTCTGTGTTGGGCTGGACATATTTCCTACATTCGGGAAATTTTACAATCTATATATATATTTTTTTTCACCAAGGAAATTGCAATTTGACAGGTTTGCTCATGCTATTGCTTTCACCTCAAATGCATCATTTGTTTTCCAGGCATGAACCTGCTCAAACCATCTCCCAGAAACCTCCCTTAATGTCCCAAGACAGAATTAGAGTTTCCACCTGTGGTTGATTGCAAAAATAACCACAATTACTCTCCCTCTTTCTTTTATCCTCACTCTTTATAATAGGACTTTTTGGTGTCATCCATCAAGAGATAAAGTCTATTTCCCTAGCTCCTGGATCTAGACTGGACTTGTGACTTGCTTTGGCCAACAAGCGTGGCAGACATGACAGTGTGACAGTTCTGAGATAAGGCCTACGGTACCTTATATACCTGCATTCATTCTCTATGTAACCCTAACTCCCTCATGTGAAGAAGACCAGGCTAGCCCTGCTGATGGATGAAAGATCACAGGGACCAGAGTTTGACCAGCCAGGTTGTCCCAGCTCACAACCCCCAGACATGTGAAAGCCCAGCTAAGATGAGCAGAGCCAGACCATAGCTGAACATTGTTGTGTGTGGGAGCCTGGGTGAGACCAGAGGATTTGCCCAACTAAGTCCAGCCTGAATTACCAACTGCAGAACTCATAAATAGTCATATTTAAGCCACTAAGCTTTACTTTACAAGTACCTTAAAAACTTATTTTTGGAACAGCCCATATATTCAATAAATGCTCTTTGAACAGATGAATAAATGATCAAATACCCAATTACACTGAGCTAAGATTTCTCTGACAAAACAAAACACTTTTTATTTTTATTTTGAAGTGAATAACCTCCTTCTTTCCTGGCTGTGAGACAGAATGATGCTTAGCACAGGGCCTGAAACTCACCAGATGTACTCACTAAATGCTAGCTCTCACTGATCTTGTATGTGAACTAAAATGCCACACAAAACAAGAGCCAAAGCAAACACGGTAGCATCGAGGCATGCAATTTCAAAATCAGGGCCGACTCTCCTGGTATCTGTGAGAGATTTAGGGCAAGTGACATGCTTTTGTCCTCTAATACTGGCAAGCTTCTCTCTCTTTGGAAGTATACTTTCGGTCTCAGTTATCCGCAGCCATCTGTGGTCCAGAAGCGGATGACCCCCTGATGTGCTGTCATGAAGTCAGTGATATCATGATGTCACTAATATTACATCATGATGCTTCTGTCGTTCCCTGCCCTTCACCACATCATGCGGGCATTCTCTCCTCACACATCATCACCAGGAGGGCAAGTGCAGTTCAATAAGGTATTCTGAGAGAGACCACATTCAGATGACTTTCATTATAATATGCTGTTTTAATCGTTCTGTTTATTATTAGTTATCATTGTTAATCTCTTACTGTGCCTAACTGACTGACTAAGCTTTATCGTAGGGATGGATGTATAGGAAAAACATGGTACAGACAGGTACTATCTGTGGGTTCAGACATCCATGGGGGGCTTGGAATGTGTCCCCTGTGGACAAGGGAGGACTACTGTTCACTCTTTAAATGACCCAGAGCTACTCGAGTCACCCAATTTCCAAGGGCGGGAGAGTTCTGCTGTACAAAGCTCATCGCAAGAGGTGTCCCTCACTCTTCCTTAAGGCTAGGAGTTCTCAACTTGTGCTGCATACTGGAGGCACGTGGGAAATTTTAAAATAATGCCTCCAGAGATTGGTTTGATTAGTTTGGGTTACAAGTTGCACATGGGGACTTTTAAAAGCCCCTTGAGTGATTTTATTGAACAAAGTTGAGAATCACTCTTCAACCCTTCCCGAGAGTGCTTCCACCAGTCAAGTGGTTATTATTCGATTTAACTTTTAAGGCAGACCTAAGTAAACTTTCTTTTTTTATATGCCTCTAATCAAAACACAGCACTGAAATACTAGAGCTAGAAACTAATTTCTTATTATGGACAATGACTGGCTCAAAAGGAATTAAGAAATAATTGTCAGATGAGTAACTTCCTAATGATTAACTCAACAAGCATAATATGGACACTTGGCAGGATCTTAAATGTCTGTAAAGGGTTTGAGAATAATTAGGTATTCAAAATTTTATTATCATAAACTAGAATACCACATAACACTATAAATTATATTAAATAATCAATTCAAACTTAATCATTTAAGTGTGATCCACAAGCCCATTAACCTAAAATTTTTATTTGGAAACGTACCTTATATGTACTTTTGTTCATATTCATATTCATCACAAATTAAGGTATAATTTAATATTTTAATATGATTTTTAGTTCAGATTTAATGTGGATATATTAAGAAACTGTGATCTTGTCTTCTTAATGCATAAGTGACCCTCACATGGCAACAGTATTATTTTCAGGGACTATTTCTTTTTTGGCAAAGTTCAAAAATGCTGAACAATGATTAATATTAATCTTATGCTATAAACTATAATAACGCATGCAAACTGGCTTAGTGCCAAAATTTCGTCCTCAAGGGATTCCAAAGCTACCGTCACAAACAGACCTCCAGCACACATTCAGAGTCAGAATTCTCTAAGCCACAGATTCCCCAAGAGAACAATCTGATTTGACCCTCTAATTTCCTAGAAATGGAAAATGAGGTCCAGCGAGGTTAGACAAGTCAAGCAAAGCCCCTAACCAAATGGCTGGGAACTGAGCCCAGGAAGCCTGAGCCTGCAGGCTCTCAGCTTTCTGAAAACGGGCACAGACAAGATCACTACAGAGCAGGCTCAAGCCTCACACAAATGGGGGCTGGCTGGATCTGGCCCCAGATTTTGCCAATCTCTGCTACAGACGGTTATGTTCAAAGAGGACCTTGGCAAAAAGGGAACTAGTTATCACTTTGTACCCTAATTATTCTTATCACAAAACAGACTGCAGTCAACTATACCATTTAATACATTAGCCATAAATATAGTTATTGTAATTTTTCTAATCTACTTAATATTAACTTCGTACATTAACATGGTACATTTGTACAGGTAATGAACCAATACTGGTACAATAAGTAATGTCCATACATTATTCAGATTTCCTTAGTTTTCACTAATGTCCCATTTTTGTTATCCCATGCAGGATAGCACATTACATTTAGTTTGCATTATTTTTTATTAGTTCAACACTCTGTGGTGTGTGTGGTGTGAAAGAGAGAATGAAAGAATAGTGTGTCTCTATTCAGCCACTTCAAGTGCAAAACTCTACAAATTACTGTTCTCATATTGTCTAATGTAAAAGAAAAGGTCATATGTTAATAAAGTAACCTAGAGTTTTAATTATGAGAAAAACACTGTGGAGAGTGGAAAGTTAGATTAAAAAGAACTTGACATGTGGAGGGACCTAGAAACATGGTCTCTGATTTCAACATGGGTTAGCAAAATCTAAAAAGCAAGGAATGGGGCAGAGTAGTATGAAAATTTAAAGTAATAAAAGGCAGTTCACACAGAACTATAATAATGCAGAAGAAAGCAGTAATATTGTGAAATTTGTCATCATTTACTTTAGGGGAGTTTGCATTTTTAAAATCCACAGAAATGCAGTTACAGTTTCCTTGCCAATATTTGTATAAAACATTTTCCAAACAAGACTGATTCATCTTACTCTGAAATGAATTGTTAGATCACAACAGAGAATGTTAAAGAGTTTGCATCCCTTATAGAAATGCCAAACATTTTACTCTGCCTGATGCTGTACTATAAATAGGGAAATTCAAATGCTAAAAATGTTCTCCAAGTTGCCAAACATAGTTCTTTAGCATCTACTTCCTAGTACAAATGACTCATTCTTCTAAAGTTTGAAAATGAAAGCTAGTTACAACTCACAGAGAAATACTGTAGCTTATACCAATTAATTAAATGCAGAAGATATTTCACTTATGTATATTTCTTTTTCCTGAGGTCAAGTCCACTGAAATTCTTCTTTAGACTTTTATCGAAGTTTTATTAAAGAGTAGTTACTCCGATGACAGCTGGATTTTTAAATTAACAATCAGAATAGTCAAACATTAAGATTGTTGGAAAATGATGCTGACTGAAATCATTTTGAAATTCATTAGCTGCATTTGAAAGTAACAGATGTAAAAATGTATTTACTGTAATAAAAACAAGTTAATAGTGAAGTCAGAACATGAAAACTAAGAAGCTCACCTAGCAAGACAGTACAAATAATGCTCCAATGTCCAAGAACACAAGGAAATGAAACTCTAAGAGATGTGACCCGATTAAAAAAATAAGACTTCTTAGAAAGAAGTCACTTTTGTTGTAAAAAGAACAATAAGTAGGGGACATGCCATTCATTTATGATTGGTATTTCAAAACAGTATATATACGTAATGCATATCTCATGATAAGTAAAGACGACATCAACAGTGCAGGGGCTTGTGTAACATATCTGAGGTCAGCACCCACTCGGGGAGACAATCGCTGACTCTCCCAGAGAGCTGGAACAGGAAACCCCAGCAGATGCTCCTGTGATGTAGTGGGAGGAGGGGCGGGGGGGGAGAGGGAGGGGGGGCAGGGCAACAGTGGTTTCATAACACATCTAATCAACTGACTCTACCGTCTGCCTTTAATCTTTATGCAACTCACCATACCTCGTATTATCTCATTACCAGTCACTTACTCCAGAAGAGCAGCATTCTCTTTAAACTGAATACAAATATTTATTGCAATGTCTTTTCCAGGCTTCACTCAAGTTTTCACCCGTTTTGACTCGTGTAGGTATATTTTTGCAAGCCTCTGTTGGAAGTATTTTGATTAAAAATTTTTTGGTATATAAGAAAGAGGTGACTTAAGTACAATTATTTGATTTTAAAGAGACTCATTATTAAAGTTTGTATTATCATGCTCACACACAAACTTTAATAATTCTATTTTAAGTGTTTCCTTTTTTTTTTTTTTAAGGCAGGGGGGGCCACAGGGAGAGGGAGAGAATCTTAAGCAGGCTCCACACCCAGCACAGAGCCCAATGTGGGGCTCGATCTCACGGTCCTGAGATCATGACCTGAGCCGAAACCAAGAGTGGGATACTTAACCGACTGAGCCACCCAGGCGCCCCTTGAGTGTTTCCTTTTTAACAAGTGATGTGCTATTCAATTAACTCTAAATTCATTACAGAATAAATTGCTTGACTTGCAGACAAATTTTTGAAAAGACATACTGGCATACGAGATATATATCAAATATATAAATATTTTCATATATGTTTCAAATATATAAGTTCCAAATTATATTTAATATGTTACAATATCAAAACATAATAATTGCCTTCATTAGCTGACGTTTGGGTATCTAACATTTTGGACAAACATACTCAAACTACGATAATTTTTGTGTTTACTTATAAAACAATGAGATAAGATAAAAAGGTTTAGGCTGCTGTTTGCAAGCATTTCTCTGCAATAAATATATATTTTGTCTGATCTGACTGTGTTGTCAGCTTGCCAACAGGAGTGCGAGGACATATATATTAAGGGTATGGATGATACTTATTTCTAATAAATACAAAGTTGAATTGTATGATTGTCACTACTTTTTAAAATTTTTTTAAGATTTTATTTATTTATTTGAGAGAGGAAATGAGATAGAGCATGAGAGGGGGGAGAGTCAGAGGGAGAAGCAGACCCCCACTGAGCAGGAAGCCCGATGCGGGACTTGATCCCGGGACTCCAGGATCATGACCTGAGCCGAAGGCAGTCGCTCAACCAACTGAGCCACCCAGGCGCCCCTGTCACTACTTTTCTTAACATTGAATTTTATACCACAGATATTCCAAGAAGCGGATATGAAACTTATCAAATATATTAAGATATTTAAGATTTACTGAAAGTAGGATACAACAAACACCCATGTAACTACTACCCAGTTTAGGAAATAAAACGTCACCAACGCTATGGTAAGTATGTAAGAATTCTGGCCAGATGATGGCAGCTTAGAATGACATTGATACTTCTTACGCTTCTTGTCTCACGAGTCAGCTATCCATTATATAGATAAAGCAACAACATGTGACTAAATATAAAAACTAATGAAAGCTGCCATGGGCTTGCAGCATTTGAGTGACATGCTTGTTCATCTGACTGTCACTAATGGCTTTCTGTCCTCTATGAGGTCCTCCAACAGTATCGTTTTCTTCAAAAATACTTCAGTAATCGTTCTATTTCCTAAGACTTTAAAAAGAGGACTTGGATTTGAACCTTTACCACCCTAGCAATGAAACCCCCCAGGACACCTCTGATCTTATAAGAGTCTGCAGGCAGACCCTGATCCCGGCAAGGACAAAGGGCAGGAAGTCAGACGTGGGTGGGGGGCAAGGGGATTGGCATCCTGAAAACAGAATGGATATAATGATCCTGTACCAGGGAGGCCCCATAAACGGGCTCTGCTCTAGACACCGTCCAACCCAGCACAGCAACCTGGCCATTGGCCTCCCATCACACAGCCCTCCAGGTTCTGGGGAACACTCCAGAAATCGAGACTCAGATACCTGCACACACACCAAAGCAGAGCGGGTCTACAGTGTGTACTGGTTTAATAAATGAGGACGATGTACCCGCAGCTACCTACGAAGCACATTTATGGACGGTCCAATCTCTTTGGGACCAGCCTGTCACAGAGCCAAAATTTCTACCTGAAAGACCAAAAGGCCACAGAATTTAAAAACCGTGGGAAAAATTTGGTCTCAAAACTGGGAATAGTTGTTTCTGCAGGAAACGTTTGTTTAGCTTAGGACCCGTTAATCACGAAGCTATGATTCTAGTTCTCTCTTCAAACCGTTCACCAAAAAGCACTGAGCAAAACTTGGTTCTTTCATATCCACCATGAGGGATTTCACAGAATTCATTCTGCATGCTAATCTCCCTCCTTCCTCTGTCTTTCCTACTTTATATTCCCTATGTCTCATTTTGCCCCCACCTGTTTGTAATTTACTCTGTCTTAAGGCGTTATATATTGTGCCTTATTCTTAAAAGCCCTTCTGGAGCCAGCTAGGACATAAACAAGCGATTGCCAGCTTTTTACAAAGATGAAAACAGCTTAGAGATAATCCAGTTCTATCCTCCATATTTCACGAATGAGAAATCTGATGCTCTGAGGTCCCAGTGTCTACTGGTTTAAAGACGGGGTGGAATTTAGGGATCCCAAATGTAGCTGACTGATCTTTCCTCTAGGACTACCTTCTAGGACATGTTCTGTTGTCTCTCCCTTTCTTAAGGCAGCACTGCTCAAGGGGGTGTTGCTAGACGTTTCTCCCCATCTGAGAGAATAAAACATGTAGGAAATTCTGCACTCTACATCTTGTTGTGGAGAGTCACAAGAAAATTCTGAGAAACTTGCAATACATACATCAATTTAATTTCATTTAATCCGTGTCTCTCAAACATACCTGCTCATAAATGAAACCTTTCTTCTTTTCTCTTTCAGGAGCAGCGGTATGGAGCTGCGCCCATTAACACCTCTCTCTGGGAAGTACTGGGTTAAGGCAAGACCTCCCGATGGCAGCTAAATCCTCACCGCAGGTCAGAGAGGAGGATGGTCAAACATCCATCTTATTGACATACTGGCTTGAATAGGGGCTTCTCTCAATATTGGCAAGTCTAGCACCACTGGCCTCAGGGCCGGAGCATATGGAAAGGTCCAGGACGCAGCCGGGGAAAGAGGTGTTGAGGAAGAGGGCGAGCAGTGGCCCTTGGCCTTTCTCCCAGCACGGCCGGGGAGGTCGTCTGCAGGCCTGCTGCGGAGTACAACTCACCCTGACAGCCAGGGGATGCGGTGCCTGGAATCCTGGCTGGACCACGCTAGCCTTAACCTGCACCCACTTTGAATCTAGAAGGACAAAAATTAAAAATTCTTCTTCCCCTGATGTAAATGCCAAGAGGCACGGGTGTACAGTTCAAAAACCAGCAATGTAACACACCGTGTGTGCCTCTGTGGGGATGGCGGACCCCAAAGGGACAGGAACACTGAGCAAACTCTGCTGTTGTTGGTACAGGAGGGACCTGTGATAGGGTGCACAGAGCCCTAACGCCTAGACTCCGGCGCAGACAGCCCCCGGGCACACGCCATTCGCCCTCACCACCTGTGGGTCCCTGGAAAAGTTACTCACCCTCTCAGAGCTGCCGTTTCTTCTTCAGTAAAATGGGAATAATAATGGAGCAGTGGATTAAATGAGTTAATATTTGCAAGGTGCTTAGACTCCTGCTTGCCACAGAGTAAGTGCAGCTTAAGCGTTTGCTAAATAAAATAGTGTCATTAAGCCCCTACTCCAATTTCCCTCCACTGGTATATGCTTCCTTTCCCAACAGACAAAGGTGAGCTGTAACTGGTGAACCAAGCCCTTTGTAACTCCTCATTTTAAGACAAGGATAGTCCTTGTCCCCTAGTGACAAGGCTATGAATGAGGCCAGGCCGGGCGATGATTCTGCCTCGAGAGGTGCGTGCACAGGCTTCGCAGCCCGCGAGCTCCCACTGCTTTCTGGCAGGCTGAGGCCCAGGCTCTGCAGAGCCGGGTGTCACTGGTGCATGCTGATGATCAGGCCTCCAGTACAGTGGTTGCCGGGGATTCCAGCAGCATAGGAACAAGAAGGCAGGACAGGGGACAGGGCCGCCAAGCCACAGAGGCACCAGCAGTTACCCCGCAAACTGCCTTCTGAGGCTCCTCGTTGTCCCCCCCACACACACAAGGCAGCGCCTTCAAAGGGGCCCCCGCCGGAGCAGTCGGGACTGGCCCCACCTCTGCCTCACCGTCCTTGGTAGCCCTTAATGTGGTTGTTAAAAATGATAAAATAAAATCTACTTTTAAAACAGACACAATAAATGTGCCAACATATTGAAGCAATAAAGGGAAACGGTTTTGTAACATCCTGGTTAATTTTACTTGATTCCTTTGGTATTTACTTGAAAATACCAACATATATATTTTACATATTTTTAAGAGGTGATATAAACACATCTTTAAAAAGATTGCCAAACACATTTTAAAAGACTGAGAAATTTAAAAACTAAGCAGATAATGTACCTGAACGATGTCATAAGTAGCAGAGTAAAAGATTTGCTTTAGGTGTCTAAGGCGGGTCCTTATATAGGTTACATAAAAAGCCAAGAAGGGTTTGCAAAAATCTAATGACCGACTGTATATCGACCCGTTATCACTGCTGTAATTTTAGAAGTGTCGTAATTTATATGATATTGTTCTTATAAAAATATACAGAGTTCTTCTTATAAATACAAGTCAAGACTGGGGAACAGGATAAATCTCTCTTGGAGCACAAAGACGAGGGGCCCTTGAACTTGGCTGGGAGTGGCCCCAGCACACCTGCTCTTGGAGCTTCCCTGGTCTAGCTCATGTGCTCTATGAACACGACGGCCCACGAGCCCGCAGCATGACCACATCTCTTTCTGCTCTAGTGAGAAACACACATGCACACACGTGAAGTCCCCGGACACCTGGGGCTACTGGGGACCACCAAACCATGCAGTTCCTGTGCTGGCAGGTAGCGGGGAAGTGGGGTGAATGGGGAGCCTTAAGCAGAAACACTGGGCTTCAGTCTTGCTTTACATCTCTGTCAGTTCAGTGTCCAAGGCAGGCTTTGCACACTGCTCTCAGACTCCACTTCGACAGCTGTTGACTTTAAAGTTCTGGACATTTGGGGCATGGCACCCTCTTGCACTGTCCCTAGCAATGGACTGCTTACCTCCAAGCACATCATTAAATGTGTCTTTTCTCTCTTACCTTAGGCAGCTCACACTTGCTTCTGTGAATCACCAAAGGAGGTGCCTCGGTTGTTTTTCATCTATACCGACGTGAATACTAATGCACAGGGAGCGACCCCCAAGCAGGTCTGGTGTGTTTATAAACTTCATGATTGTAATTCTTGTTACTACAGTATTTAGATAGACACAGTGCTGTCTTAAAGCCTTTTTTATGTAATACATGCAAGATGCAAGGTGAAGAAAACTATCACTTAAAGCAAAATTAGTTCCCTAAATTATGACTTGCATCTACAGTAATGAGAAGCTATGAAAATATATTTTAAAAAAAAAATCTCTAAGCTAATCTCTTGCTTCGAATTTTGAGATTCTCCACTGCTGTTTTCCCATTCTGTATGCACAGCACAGATTCCTGCCAAGCCTATTACAGTGAGCAAACAATGTCTTCTCTGTCAGAACAGACAATGAATAGTATCACAAAATTCTCCTCTAGTGTACAGCCTCCATTTCCCCCACCCAGCCCCTTCAGAAAAGAACCACCAGGATGAGTACTGATGAGGAACACATTACTCACCCCTTGCCCATCTGAAAGTGCATTCTAGCAAGCTAAGGACTGAGAAATGTCAGCCATATATTAACTGCTAAACTGAGAAAGGTGACAAGTTTATTTTCTTTTAAATTGGATCGTATAGTTTTGCATCTCTGTGGGTTCTGTACATGTGTATCTTTATCAGGAAGGAGGAGGCATTTTATCAGATATAATTTCAGGGCTTAGCAAAAACAGCTTTTGGCTACAGACTGAGCAGCAACAGGAGAACTTCATAGAAATGACACAGCAATTTGTGTTAAAATATTGGCAGCCAGTTCGTGAATGCTAAAGCTGACGATGAATTCAGCTGCTTCTGCTGAGCCTTTATTCTCGCTAAGCTCATGATTCATAAAGAAAGCACCTGCAGTTACTCCTCTGGAACATACAGTGTGATGCTGAGATACTGCTCTTTGAGGTCTCGCTCTCCTTTTCTCCTTCTCTCTCTCTCATTCACGTTCTCTCTCTCACATGGGTGCTCTCTCCTCCCCCACCCCACCCCCAAAGAGGCTTTAAGGGTATGATTTTCCAAAACAAGAACTTCATGAAGTATTTGTCACCCACCAACCACAGCCTTACTTAGTAGGTATTTTCACAAGAGGAGAACATGGATTTCTTTAACATCTTCCACATCTGTAAGACTTAGTTGGTGTAAAATATGAGTCTGTTTTCTTTCCCTTTGTGACATGGATATAGCATATATTTTATTGTAACTTCTAAGAACTGCACCACGCTTTCCCCATAGAAGACAAAAATGCTAGTTTTATAATCAAACCACACTGGCTCTTGTTTGCATGAATGCCAGAGAGAGATTAACACGAAGAAAAAAGTCCCGCCTCCCCTTCCTCCCTTCCTCCCACACATTTGTAGTGGGACTCCGTGAGCTCCCGGACCCTGACGGCATTCTCCGGGGAACACACTGAGGAGGGACTGTAGGATATCCCCACTGTTCTGCTCTCTTCTCTCCCTCCCACTCTCGCAGCACTCTTGGCTTGTTAGCCGGAACAATCAAGCCTGTGTGCAGTACCACTGCAGTCTGCAAATTCTAATGATGGGCCCCCTTCGTGTACAACGGTACTATTTACCTTGGAGAAATGTTTGTCCAAATAAGTAATCAACGTTCTGGCGGTGGACTCCCTTTGAAATGTTGTGGTGAGAGTCCTTTCTTCCTTCTGGGCCTGTAACCAAAGAGAAAGAAAATTAGGTTAAAAAAAGGCAGATGGATACAGACTGAAAGATACTTGTCCAGTTTGTTATAAAAACGCGAGCAAATTCGGGCCAAACACTGAGCTTTTTATTCCTTCCTGAGCAAAGCAAGCTGCAAAGTCGAGGAAAAACTACAAATTGTAGTAAATAAATAAAAAATGATCTCTAACATAACAATGTCTGATCAAACACCCATCAATTTACTTGCTCTTTCCATATTTTTCCTCATATTATGATAAATAAATCTATGAGTTATTGCAGTTAATATTAAAATTCAAGTATCTGTTACCTGAATTTGGGATAAAACAAGTGATGTATTTAAGAGTATGCTTTTTTAAAATTTTTTTAAAAAGATTTTATTTATTTATTTGACAGAGAGCTAGGGAGAGAGCACAAGTGGGCAGAGCAGCAGGCAAAGGGAGAGGGAGAAGCAGGCTCCCCGCCGAGCAGGGAGCCCCGATGTAGGACTTGATCCCAGGGCCCTGGGACCATGACCCAGGCTGAAGGCAGACGCTTAATGACTGAACCACCCAGGCACCCCAGAGTATTTATGCTTTTATTTCTATTTTTTTAAAGATTTTATCTATTTATTTGAGATAGAGAGAATGAGAGATAGAGAGCACGAGAGGGAAGAGGGTCAGAGGGAGAAGCAGACTCCCCGCTGAGCAGGAAGCCTGATGGGGGACTCGATCCCGGGACTCCAGGATCATGACCTGAGCCGAAGGCAGTCGCTCAACCAACTGGGCCATGCAGGCGCCCTATTTATGCTTTTAAATAAAGTAAGCTGTGATTTAATTATAAGAATGTTTTATTAAAAGGAGCATCTTCAGGGCACCTGGGTGGCTCGGTTGGTTAAGCGTCTGACACTTGATTTCAGCTCGGGTCACGATCGCAGGGTGGTGAGATCTGAGATCAAGCCCTGTGTCAGGCTCCCCACTGGGTGTAGAGACTGCTTGAGATTCTCTCTCTCCCTCTCCCTCTGCAACATGCCCCCCACCTCCCACCCTCTGTGCGTGTGTGTGCGGTCTCTCAAATAAATCTTAGGGGGAAAAAGGAGCATCTTCAGTACCACAGGAACCGTGTGACCTAAATGGCACGCAGATCTCCTGATTCGACGTTGTTCCTTCACTCACTTCACTGTGGGAATGAGGAAGACGTGCTGAAATGGGAGAGGGGAGGACAGGGATGCCTTCTCCCTTCATTGCCCTCCTGATTCATCCCATCCATGGTTTTGCCTTAGTTTTGGTGCCCAGGCTTTCCTCTCCACGTCTCTCCCCATCTCCTAACAAATATCTCCGGTACTGAACCTCTGTTTGACGTAAGGCACCATAATAAGTGCAGCGTGGGAGGGAGTAGGGGAAGGTGACGGAATGAATGAATGAATGAGCTTACACTATAAGGGGGAATATCCTAGCTATTAACTAAGATTCAGAACTTCTCAATTATTTTAACAGACTGAGATACAATTCTTGATTTGAATATAAAAAACTGAGTACAACACGAGCCTTCTAGATCTGCATCTAGTGATGTTCTATTATTAGGACCACATATGATCATCTTAGACTATAGGTTGCTTTCTTTCATAGCAGAGTCAGCAGATTATTTATACCATCTCGAGGTACATCTATTGTTTCCCTGACAGTTACCAAGTGAGAAATGGCTCCCTTTTGTTTGCCACTGCATTCGGCTATTATTTTATTTTCATTAATAAGTCTAAAAAGAGGGGCGCCTGGGTGGATCAGTGGTTGGGCGTCTGCCTTCGGCTCGGGTCATGGTCCCGGGGTCCTGGGATCGAGCCTGGCATCGGGCTCCCTGCTTGGGGGGAAGCCTGCTTCTCCCTCTCCCACTCCCCTGCTTGTGTTCCCTCTCTCGCTGTGTCTCTCCCTGTAAAATAAATGGATAAAATCTTTAAAAAAAATAAGTCTAAAAAGACTGGAATAAGACACACAATCATGGGCTATTTTCTTCTGACCCGACTCCAGGTTTTTCCGCTGTCAATCATGCAAACTAAAAGGGCAGGGCCCGCCTTCACCGGGTGAGGGCTTGACAGACAAGAGTCTTTCCCAAACCACCTTTTGCTCTTTCATTAGATTTTAAAGCAAACCTCCTCCTGAAACCCTGCCATGCAGATGTATTTAGATGTGGATTCCAAATGTAAACATCTCCACTTCCCCATGTCATCATGGTCGGTCCCAGAGAACTCTCCTGAATTTTTTAGAACTAGAAGCAAGACTGGATGACCTAAATCAAACTGCTACAGAAAAAAAACAAAAAAAAAAAAAAAAAAAAGAAATGAAAAGAATATTTTTCTTAAAATGCCAAATCTTATTAATATGTATTAGAAATAATATGTTTGCAAATGCTTTTTCTATTACTAGGTGGGAGTAAAGAGTCTAATTTGAAAATTGAGCACATAACTTGACAGTTATTCTAATAACATAAAGGTGGTACATAATTTCGCATTTTCAGAATATGCATTTCATGACAAAAATATTTCAAAGAAACAAGGTAATCAGGACAGTGTGGTACTGGAATAGGATAGATATAAAGATCAATGGACTAGAATGCACCATCCAGAAATAAACCTGTATATCTATGGCCAATTAATTTTTGACAAGGGTGTCAAAACTGTTCAATGGGGAAAAATAGTCTTTTCAACAACAAAAAAATCTACAACTGGATAGCCACATGCAAAAGAATGAAGTTGTATCCTAAACTCAGACCATATAAAAACTGACTCAGAATGAAGAAAAATCTCCATTTAAAAGCTAAAACAAAAAAACCCTTATAAGAAAGCATAGGGATAAATCTTCATAAGCTCAGATTTGGCAGTGGAGTTTTATATATGACACTGAAAGCACAAGCAACAAAAGAAAAAAATAGATAAATTGGACCTGATCAAAATTAAACACATTCCTGCTTTAAAGGACACTATTAAGAAAGTGACGACAACCCAAAGAATGGGAAAAAATATGTGCAAATCATATCTGATAGAAGACTTTTATCTAGAATATATAAAGAACTTTTATAACTCAATAATAAAAAGACAACCCAATGAAAACTAGGAAAAAGATCTGAACAGACATTTCTCAAAGTAAATATACAATGGCCAATGAGCACATGAAAAGATGCTCAGCATTATTAGTTATCAAGGAAATGCAAAATAAAACCACAATGAGATGAGATACCACTTTATCCCCCGTAGAACGGCCATAATCAAAAAGTCTGTATGGTAACAAGTGTTGGTGAGGACGTGGGAAAATCAGAACCCTCCGTACCCGGCCGAGGGGAATGTAAAATGATACAGTCACTTTGAAACAGCATGGTTCTTCTTCCCAAAGCTAAACAGAGGAGTTATCATTGGACCCAGTAATTCCACTCCTAGGTATGTACCAAGGGAAATGAAAACATACGTTCACACAAAAACTTGTGCATGGATGTTCACAGTGGCATTATTCATAATAGCCCCAAAGTGGAAACAGTACAGATAGCCATCAACGGGTGAATAAACAAACAAAATGGGGTATATCCATATCAAAGATGTGGCCAATAAAATGGAATGAAGCACTGACTCATGTTACAACATGGATGAACCTTGAAAATATGCTGAGTGAAAAAAGCTAGTCACACAAGAAGCCAAATACTCTATGATTCCATTTACGTGGAATGTCGAAAATGGGCAGATAGAAACAAAAAGTAGGTTAGCGGTTGCTTAGGGCTGCAGGAGATGGGGAGGATAGCTAAGGGGGACAGAGCTGCTTTCTGAGGTATGGACTGTGGGATGGTTGCACAACTCTGTGAATATACTAAACACCATTAAGTTGTCCACTTTATTTTTTTTAAAAGATTTTATTTATCTATCTGACAGAGACACAGCAAGAGAGGGACACAAGCAGGGGGAGAGGGAGAAGCAGGCTTCCCACGGAGCAGGGAGCCCGATGTGGGGCTCAATCCCACGACCCTGGGATCATGACCTGAGCCAAAGGCAGACGCTTAATGACTGAGCCACCCAGGCGCCCCTAAATTGTCCACTTTAAATGGGTGAATTGTATGGCATGGGAATTCTATCTCAATAAAGCCGCTACCAAAAATGAACTCCAAGAAATGTGAACATTATAATGTCAGTCATTTTCCAGATCAACTTGGAATAAATATGGCAAACCCAAGTGTAAGTCGGGCTGGAATCACTGTGGGCCAGCTATTGCGTTTGGACTGAGACAATCGGAGCACCATTCTGCACGGACCAAGTGCCCCTTTCAGGTCCCCTTTCACGCTCATAACTATCTCTAAGGGTGGACAGCCGTTAGTCACTGCAAATGATGACTGACCCAATCAAATAGAAATCCAATGCTGTCCATATTGCTTTCTTTTTCCACTGAATGGAAGTATAGGACTTGTGAAGCGAGGGGTCTACTCCAATATTCCTCCCCCCCCTGCATATACCATGTCAGTAGAATGCCAAATTCAGCACTGTGTCGTCCACACCTAGTTCACTGACAGAGTTTTCATTAGGACTGTTAGCAGGTTCTTAACACAGATGATGACATTCGTAAGAAGGCTCAAACAGGTGAATGCTGATAATTCATGATGCATTTTGCCTGCTAACCTGAAGACTTGTTCTAGCTAAAGCCACTCAGAAAAACTGACACAGAGTTCAGTTTCTGGGCCACTGGGACCCTGAGGGCTGGGTTACGCACCTGACAGATGGCCTGACCCAACCCCCAGCTGGCGCTGCTGGGAAGAGGGTGTAGGAAGAGCAATGTTTTTTTTTTTTTTTTTTTTTTTTTTTAAGTGATGCCCTTAGAGTCCTCTCTAAGGCAACAGTGATGATGTTGACAGCAGATCCCCCTGCTATCTGGGTAGATAAGTAGGGACTCGGTAGCACAGACTGGAGCAACCCAACTCCAAATTCATGTTTGACTTTTAAAAACTATACTTGGGGGCAGGTTATCCACTCACTGTGAGACTAGAATCATGCTCACTTAAGGATTTTCAAATTTAAAAGAAACTTAAAGGTGATCTACAAATCAACCCCACTTGATACTTGAACCCTTTCTACAATGTCTGTGACCTCCAGGTTATAAGTACAATAATGAAAGGACTTGGTTAAACATGACAGTTAGAAGTACTGAGCACAGAATGAATTGCAGTGCCTAATATATAATCAACATTGAATATTTATGCACTGAATGAGTGAGTTAATTTTTAAAAATCAGAGAAGATTCGAGGATATTGTTATAATAAAGCTGCTCTCCTGGGCAGTGTCTGAAGACAAGGAAAGGAGCAGGACTGCAGGTCACTCATGATTGGCGTGTGACCGCAGCAACATATCACACATGCAAATGCCACCCAAGTAAATACCATCTTTTATCCACGTTGCAATGGAAACAAATCATAAACAAAACTTAGATCTGCTAATCAAGTCTATACCAGAATCCCTTCCATAATGAAGGGCTCCCAGAAGGAATTCGTTCTGTCTTTGGCAAATGCTGTTAGATTTGAGCTGGGGTAAAGAAGGTTCTTTTTCACCCAGTGACTTAGTGGCCTCAATTTCATTGGAGTCTTGGTTCTAACTTCTAGGGCCATACAGAACAAGTCAAATAATTTCCCTACATGGCAACCTTTCAAATACTCAAAGACAAGTTCCTCTTCTCCTGCCCTTGACCTTTCCCTTCTTCATTTCAAAGAATAGAGTTCTGTGTACCAGCTACCCTAACTCAAAAAAGCTATGAGCTGGAAGAAGGAGAGAGCTAGGCCTTGGCCAGGCCTGCTCATAAGAGCCCATTCCTGCTACAAAGCCCGACGTAGGGGAGCATCCCAGTAACCAAGCATAACACCCAGTGGACAAGGTAACCCTGATCTGATTTAGGAAACAGCACAGTGATGGTGCTAGGGGAATGGGAGTAATAATAGGCTGGTGAACTCAGGACAGTGGTCCATTATCATCCCGGCATCTAAGCACAGCTGCAGAATCTGGCCACTGGGCAGTGATTTAGGGTAAGAGCTGCAATTTCTTGAGAAGATCTCCTGGCAAGATCAAGACAGACCACGGTACCCAAAACAGATACTCAGTCCCAGACATTTAGAAGGGACAGCAAGAGCTGAAACTTGCAAGGTCAAGGAGTGAGTACCATGGGAATCTGGAAGTCATTCCTGGGATATGAGGTCCTACACCTGGGTGGCAATAAAGGCCACTTGGACTGCAGCACTGGTCATCTGAGCGGTCAGCACTGGGGCAATACCATTCTCAGCATGGGAGACTACCAATCAACCAACAGTTCAGCCAGCACCGAGCAAGACTGCATCCAGTGGGCGAGGCATAGAAAGAACACAATTAGTGATGTGTTCCACCACCCTGGGGACTAGGTTTAAACATCTTCAGTGAGGTTTCCTGCTCTGGTGAGAACAAGCTCAGCCTTGGGGAGGGCAAGATGATGCATGTCAGAGGGACAAGTGGGGAAGAAATGGGGGAAGCAGAGGACACGTGCTGGGGGCCAACACTTTCGTTTTTTGGTTGTTTTCTTCCCAATGACCAAGCTCAAAGGCACTTCTCCAGATGAAGTAGCACTTGGTCAGTGAGGAAGAGAACAGGACACTTGTGTCAGTGCAGATACTATAGTCTTCTTTAGAAAACCTGTGATCACAGGAGCTTTTTCACCAGCTACATTAGACTGTTGCGATATATGAATCTTATACTTGACTAAAACAAAATCTAACTTTCTTTCATATATGATGCTGCTAAGCCAAATCTTTCCTCCTTCCCTTTTGCAATTTAATGGGTGGTGTGATGGTGAGGTGCTTACGTCATCCCCATGCCATTTCTGCCTCTTAGATCTGTGTCAGTGCGTTAAATGTCACGATGTTCTTGAATGCTATTTCTTTGTTATTACATTAGCCCTCCCTCCCATCTTTGGGCCATGCGTTTGCACAGTTGTACCCAACTGAGGCCTAATCTTGACTAGGACAGGATTGGGTTCAAATACCAGAAACCTTTCCCTAGGAAGAGAGCAATTTATTCATGGGTTCCCTCTGGATATACCCACCAAACCAGTTATTAATCTAGCTAATTACACATACCCCCTATTTGTCCAAATGATAAATGTTAGCAATTTGATACACTTTGGGTATTAAAACCCACAAATATATCTATAAACTAATGCATGCTATTTCTTATTAATCCAACTGAATTCTAGGATAGGTTTAGTAAACTGTCAATATCACAGAGATCAATCTCAAAGCACAGACATGTCCTTCCATGAAAATTTCAATATTCAGTCCTTCACCATAATCATGCAAGAAAATAATACTGAATATGTTCAATGGTATAGCAATCAAAAGGGTAGCTAAAGCCAATGTATCTGGGCTACGGTGTCCTGAACAATCCTGGAAAACCATAATTTATGACGGATGCTTCTTCCTCCCTCATCCCAGGATTCTTGACTTCCTGGGCTGCACTTCTCCCCTCGCTAAGCCCTTTGTGTTTTCTGGCCATTTTTCTTGCCGGCTTTCCCAGCTGTGCCTCCCGCCTCTCCCCCACCCCCCCAGCTGCTTTAGCTCACACTTGCAGCCTTCCTGGGATTCTCGGTGTGAACGGTTCTAGTTTTCATGCCATCTGATGTCTCCTGCCCCATTTCTCACACGTTCTAACAGCTGAAATCCTTGATGTATGCAAAGCAACAGTCCGTTTAGAAAAGAGTATATTCAGGGAGTTAATTTTCTTGGCTGAGAACAGAAAAAAAAAGTTCAGAGGTGCCAGAGAGAAGCCACTATGAAGAGAAGATGAAAGCCAAAAATAAAAAAAAACAACCCAAAATTTTTAGGCATCAAAAAGATGTTAAGTATGACACTGGGAAAATAATTCCTTCTGAAAATCCTCTTAAATAGTGTGGTTTAATAAAAATAATCCCCTTTCCAAGAAGAACATACTTTTCTTGAATTCTGGGGAGCTGATGATAAAAATCCTTTAAGCATGTATCCTCACACTATCCACAACGTACAGGACCCAGGTAAGCATGGATACCATTACAATATGCACACTGAGTTATTAACAAATGACATTTTAATAGCAAAAACCTTTTTGAAAGAATGTTACCTGGAAAGAGGCCTAACACGACACTATTTCCTATAAGCCCTATCTGTAAGCATGCATCCCAAGCAAGGCTTGGACTTGAATTCCTTGCAGTTTCAATATTAACAGAGAAAAAAATCAAAATGACCAAAGTGCTCAACAGGAAAAAAAAAAATCCTTCCTTCCTGGCAAAAGACAGAATAGTTTACAATATGCAAATTCAATGTATTTGAGGGAAAGTTGCATGCTTCTCAGACATCTAAACATAAAGCAAGGTAGCACAAACACTAACAATTAAAAGATTAGCTTTGGAACTTAAATGTTGCTTTAGTGAACAGAAAATATACAAATTGATTCCTCTACTTACTAGTTAATGAATTAGTAAAATAAATATTTAAAAACGTCCTCCTTTAGGCAATGTAAATAAATATGGAGTAATAAACAGGGCAATTAGGGGTACCTGGGTGGCTCAGTTGGTTAAGCTTCTGACTCTTGGTTTCAGTTCAGGTCATGATCTCAGGTTCATGATCTCAGGGTCGTGAGATCGAGCCCCACTTCAGGCTCCCTGCTCAGTGGGGAGTCTGCTTGAGATTATCGCTCTCCCTCTTCCCCTCCCACCCCATGCCTGCTCTAAGTAAAGAAATAAATCTTTAAATAAACAAACACGGCAATTAAAGAGGTCATTCATTCATTCATTCCCTTACTCACCTTTCAGTGTTATTTCCTTGCTAAAAACAAAAAGTAAACACTACTCCAGTCCCTTCCACTCTATTTTATCTGGGATGCTGTCTTTTGGAATGGAACTTAAGCTGCCATTCATAGAACCTATAGCTTTGGCTTGTGTCTCCTGGTGGGTACCTCACTGGGCAGCCACTTGGCACACCTCCCTGTCTATCACAGAGCCTCAGATGAGCCTTTAGACATTTCCCAGCGAGCGGTAATTTCTGTTTTCTCTAGTCTTGGGATCACCAAGGGATAGTGGGGGGCTGGAGGGTCCCTGATCACTGAGCTTTCCCGGGAGTTGTCTGCATGGGTGTGTATGTATGGGGTGGGGGTAGGGGCACCTTCCCCAGGAAGCTGGGAAAGGTGTGGGGGTCAAACACTAACTTGAAGTTTGCCCAAGTATGCTTTTGAGACACACCCAAATTCATAGACATCTACTCACTGTTACAAGTCCCAGCTGCAGACTGCAGAGTAAGCTCAGGATAGAAAGAGCACCCCCCCCACCCCAACCCCTCCTGCTGAAGGTTCTGCAGAACTGGCTGTGTTGTTTGGGCTGGCCTGAGGCAATGGCTCTGCCTGTGGGGTCAAAAAAAGGGAATACATTCAAGCTCGGGTTGTTTTCCTGGCAGCTTTCCACATTATTAAAGATTGTTGTCTATAAAGTAAATGAGTTTTGGAGGAATATGTAGGAGAGAGGGAGAGGGGGAGAGGGAGAGAGAGAGAGAGAGAGAGAGAGAGAGAGAGAGAGAGAGAGAGAGAG
>NW_027397067.1:30263394-30276554 GCF_003265705.2 Callorhinus ursinus
GAGAGAGAGAGAGAGAGAGAGAGAGAGAGAGAGAGAGAGAGAGAGTGTGTGTGTGTGTGTGTGTGTGTGCTGGGGGTGGGTAGGCTGGCATTCTGTATATGGATCTTATGCAGCCACAGTCCAAGGACACACCAGCAGCTAAAAGAGAGGTCGGGAACAGACAGACCTTTCCTTGCACCTTCAGAAGGAGAACACCTTGCTAACACCTTGATCTTACACTTCTAGCCTCCAGAACTGTGAGATGATAAATTTCTGACATTTAATCCACCCATATATAAAGCACCTTTATATATGGTGGTGCTTTACTATAGCAACCCTAGGACGCCAATACAGAGGCAGTGCATGGAAAAATGGTCACATTCTCTAACACTGGAGTCCTGACTTAAAGGCACAGAGATGAGGGTGAGCAAGGCAAGGGTCATTACTCTGCATTTCTCCTATCAAGAAAGAAGGTTTACACATCAACCAGCTGTTATCCTGGAGATGTTTCTTAATTATATAAATTCAAGTGAACACTGAAATAACAGGGAGGTTCACATAATTCATAGAATTCATGATACAATCTCAAAGAGGGAATTTGTATTTTTAAACACTGTTTTCAGTAATCGATTAAGGGAATAATTACCAAAACAACATGAAGTCGAATTAAAGAGAAAACTTTCAATAATCTTTTTTTTTCCCTTTAATTGTGAGGAAAGTTTTGAAAGGATGCCTTAAGAATTTGGACTGATCAAAGCTTCTAAGGAATTCCTTACTTTATTGGGACATATTATATTTAGATTAACAGATCATTTCATTTTTTCTCCGACTCCTCCTCTTGCTTAATTTATGCTCTTCTTGGTCATTGAAAAGTCACTCAAAATTCAGGCTTAAAAGTCTGCTCTGGTTCCCCTTCCAGTGTTCTACTGTTCGGCATTTGTGCCTATTTCAGAGTTGGACTAATATCATTTTAGAGTTAAAACCAAACCCACAATATTTCAGCTCAACTCATTTTAGCAATAAGGAAACCAGGGCCCAGCTGTGATGACACAGCTCTTTAGGGTCTGACCCATGAACAGAACCCAGGCCACTCTTCCTTTGTTACCTTGTGCTTTATAAAGAGGTGGCTTCACCACGTATCACGTACGCGACCTGTGTGTGTTCTCCCTGACCCACTGATTTGGCTTCAGAGTTGGTGCCTTTTTTTTTTTTTTTTTAAATCTCATCCAAAGATTCTGCTACGCTGCCCTATCCAGAACAGGCATACTAAAATGCCTGTTTAAATTTGTACTATTTATGATATAGCTAAGTTTCTGTAATAAGATACTAGCATCTCATAGTACATGACTGTCCTTGAGCATACTGTTATTTTTTTAAGTCTCTTCATTTACTATCTAGGACATATTTTCATGAAACTGCCCGTATAACTAATTGGCATGATGTATAACCCAGGTTTTTTTTCTTCATTGTTCTGATTTCCAGACTAATGGCATTTTACGTGAGCCACAGGATCTGGGCTCTGCTATTGTGGCCCTTTGGTTGAAGAAGGAATACAAGCCCATCTAACTGATCAAGTGAAAAGGGAAGGGGAAAGGGAAGAAAAAAATGAGAGAAAAGGAGAGAAAAAACCCCAGGCTTTAAAGATGTGAACTCCCTTGGACAAAGACACAATTTCTATTATAGTTGGTAAAAATCACCAGAAAACAAATGTTCCCAGAGGTTGTATCTTAGCACAGAAAGAGCTAAGAGCAATTTCCATATCAATCTGCCCAAATGGAGAAACTGGTGTCACCTAGGAGCCTAGAAAGAACAAAAACGTCCCCTAAATCTAACTGTGAGAGCCAGAAGCAAGAAATACAGAAGCAGCTTCCTCATTGAAGAATTACATTTTTTTTTTTTTTTTGGTCTGCCATCAACAGGTGTTGCCATGGTAACTACCCTGTAGTTAAGAAATAGTAGAGGTAAGGAAATCTATACAAAACCACCGGAGAGGAAAGAATAAGAAAGGTGTGCTGTAGCAAAACTAGCCTCAGACCTAACAGAATGAGCAACCAGAGACTTGCTCTGCCATTTGTCAGAGCTTTATGTTGTTTGAAAGGCACGCTGCAGGGGAGAAGGGGTCTCAGCCCAGGAGCTGGGTCCTTGGAGGAGCCAGGCAACTCTCAGTGGGGGGGGCTGTTATGGCCCTCAGTTTATTTCAGGTGCTAATTTCCATTTCCATTCCCATGTGTACATTGTAGCTTTTTGATGACTTTGAGGGGAAGACGGCAGCTGAGTAGTGTCATGTCTGGAAACTTCTAAAAAGTGAACATCGATTAGTGAATGACTTTCTTACTAGACTTCTCCCTCTTGCAGGTAATCTCTGTAGTGATAACTTCTCTGCTTTCTCCCTTCAGATGGAGAAGCTGGGTTTGCATGCTAAAAAGGAGTGAAACAGTTAACAGCTATTTCTTCATCTGAACAAGTATCATCAATATCTGTGGCCCTAGTACCAGGAAATACCTCAGAGCCTGCCTAAAACAGAACCCATTTCTACGGTCCTTCTTCCACTGCTCACAGCTTATGATTGTACCCCATGTGTTTAGCATCATGAGTGATGAAACAATTATTTCTGGAATTAAATTCTACATTTTTGTTTTGTAAACTATTGTTGGTTAGCCCCTGCAAAAGGGCACAATCTATCCCCTTCTTCTTACCAGGCTTTTTGTTGTTGTCCAGAGGACCACTCTACTCAATAAATGACATGAATTAATACACTTTGCTAACTTCTGTGATTCTTCAAAGTTAGGACAGCTGACAACACAAGTTTTTGAAGGATAATGTCTGAAAGACTTAGCCTGAGAGACAAATCAGTGTGGTATCAGGGATGTCAGACATTAGAGTGTTAGAAAAGACAGCTGAGATGTTAGCAGATATGCTCTGAGCCCTAACTACCTCTCTTGCCCATTTCTGAGACTCAGTGCTCCTTCCCATAAAGAGACGGAAGCATTTCCTCCTTCAAAGAGTTATGAGGCTTCCATGAAATAATGCAGATGAAAGTGTTTTGTTCATAAACAATAAATAAGAGCAGATGTTGGAAACTCTATTGTCACTTGTTTTTCAAGCTTTCTGTTGTGTTGGTATTACCTATCACATTTTTGATGCTAAGTAGGCCACAAAATTTTCACATCATGTTCTTGACAGAAGATCTCTTCATCTGGAGGTGCTTATCTGATTTGGATGTCACTGTCTTCTATTAGTTCCTTTTCTTTTCACCTTGTTTTCAGCCTGGCAGGTTTGTATCATGGACGTGGGTGGGTGTGTGGGGCATGCAAGACAGGAAGGGGTAAAGGAGGGAAGAGAGGAAGGAAGGAAAAGTGAGAGGAACAAATGAGTTAAAGGGGAAAGTTTTCCGTCCCATTCCACAGATATGCACCATCCCTGAGACTGTTATTTTATCTGCAATCAGTAGAGAGCTAGCACTAAGTTACTGGTGGCTTTATACACTCTTCAGAAGTAATTCTGGGGATGACACTAATTTCTGCAACCAACTCTCAGCTCATGGTGCTCTGCTTTTCCATGCTCATGGTCCTGCCAACTGTAGTTGAAAATGCAGAAATCCTATCTCTCAAACTGTAATCGCCAGATCTATTTTACAGTAAGATACATACCTTCATTTTTTTTTTTTTTTTTTTTTAGAGCAGGGAAAAGACAGAGAGAGAGACAGAATCTTAGGCAGGCTCCATGTCCAGTGCAGAGCCTGACTCGGGGCTTGATCTCATGACCCTGAGATCATGACCTGAGCTGAAATCAAGAGTTGGACGCTTAACTGACTGAGCTACACAGGGGCCCCCCACATACCTTCTTTTTTGTTTGCTTGATTAAAAAAAAAAAAAAAAAAGCGCTCTCTTTTTAAAATGTTGCCCTTGGGGCGCCTGGGTGGCTCAGTTGGTTAAGCATCTGCCTTCGGCTCAGGTCACCATCCCAGGGTCCTGGGACCGAGCCCCACATCAGGCTCCCTGCTCAGCGGAGAGCCTGCTTCTCCCTCTCCCTCTGCTGCTCCCCCTGCTTGTGCTCTCTTTCTCTCTCTCAAATAAATAAAAAATCTTTAAAAAAATAAAAATAAAATGTTGCCCTTTTATTTCTGAGGGGTTTTGAATTTATCCTCCCCATTTCATCCATTCCATTCTATTCCTTTCTCCTTTCCCTTCCCTCCTGTTGTTCAGCACATTCACCTAGTGGCCAAATCTCATAGGTTCTACACCCCTGAATGTTTGTTACAGTAAATTTTCAGTTTTGTTATAATACATGCTGATTGAAAACGTTCGCAGAATACAGAAAGACCTATTATGAAAAATGAAAGTTCCTTTTCACCTTATTGCCCCAATCCCATTTCCTTCCCTAAAGGAAGCAAACTTGGAGTTGAGTAAAACACTTAAAAAGATGTGGGAAGATATAAAAATTTAAAGGGTTTTTCTTTCTTTGTTACATATTTGGTAATACTGAGCATCCCTACACTAGGAATTGTTCAACAGTTTCATTGTACTCATTTGCTGGATGTTAGAGACTTTTCCATGTTAGCACATACAGAGTTATCTCATTCCTTTGAATAACTACAGAACATTCAAAGGTATGGAGATACTATATTTGGGACAATGGATATTTAAATGTTTTTGGTATTCCTCAATTAGAAACAATGTTATATGATTGTTCTTGCATATATCTCTCTGGTTGTGAGTGAGGACATGGATAGGATAGATTCCCCAATATGGAACTGATGAGTCAAAGGGCATGTGCACTTTTCACTTCATTCTCCGCCTCCTCACTGACCTAAAGCCAATGTTGCATTAATACACTGTCTACGAGCCTATAAAAGAGAATGCACTTCTCTGTTCTGTTGGGTTTCACCGCCAATCAGATTAATTCCTTTTAATACCTTCTGGGATTCTTGAGTATCTTTGCCTGCTGGTGGTATGTCTGGCCTGGCTTTCCAGTGCTGCTGTGGATCTGTGGATCTCTCTCTCTTTTTTTAATTTGATGAGTGAAGAATAAAGTAACACCTCATTATCTTGGTCAGGCATACAAGATCTGTAAGACTTCTTGCCTGGACAAGGCCAAAAGGTTCCTAACTTTTCTTTCTTTTTTTTTTTAAATATTTTATTTATTTGACAGAGAGAGACACAGCGAGAGAGGGAACACAAGCAGGGGCAGTGGGAGAGGGAGAAGCAGACTTCCCACCAAGCAGGGAGCCCGATGCAGGGCTCGATCCCAGGACCCTGGGATCATGACCTGAGCCGAAGGCAGCCGCTTAACGATGGAGCCACCCAGGCGCCCAGGTTCCCAACTTTTCTTGACTACTCTGTATTCATCCTCCACAGCTGACCAAGTGACTTACTAAAATGCAAATATAATCACTCAACTCCTTTGCTTAAATTCCTTCCATCACACCCTAATGCTTGGTGGGTGTTGCAGGCTGCATTTTCTCTCCTAAAAAGTGTATGTTGATGTCCCAACCTCCAGTACCTCAGAATATGACCTCATTTGGAAATAGGGCCTTTAGAGAGGTAATCAAGTTAAAATGAGGCCATGAAGGCAGGCCCTATTCCAATATGACCGGTGTCCTTATATAAAGGGGAAATTTGGACACAGAGACAGACGTGCATGGGGGGAAAACACCACGAAGAAGCACAGGGACCCACCATGTGAGGACAGCGGCAGAGAGGGGAACCACGCTGACCCAAGCCAAAGAATGTCTGGGGCGACCAGAACGAAAACAGGCAAGGAAAGATCTTTCCCCTACAGGTTTCAAAGGGAGCTTGAACCTGTCAACATGTTGATTTGGAATTCTAGCCTCCAGAAATGTGAGACAATAAGTTTTTGTGGTTCTAAGCCCCCCAAATTGTAGCACTTTGTTATAGCAGCTACAGGAAATTAATATTGTGGGTAAAGTCCGACCTCTTCAGCTCTCACCTAGCACCCTCCCTGCAGTGGCTCACTGCCCTCAGGATCTTCCTCCCCAGCTTTCCTGGGAACAACACCCTACTGCCAGATGTGCTCATGTCCAAAGGCTCCAGGATGCTTCCTACCTCCTGGCTTCTGAACACACTGGTCCCTCGACCCACACCCCCTTCCCCATGCTCGCACGCACTGCAAGCGTGCCTTTGCTGACCTCCCAGAGCCACCTCCTTCAGGAGCTGTTTCGGACATCCTGTTTCCCCGCCAGGCTCTCCAGGCATAAATGACTATCCTGGGAGTACCCTCTGTGCTGTATTTAGAGGATTCTGACGTTATTTTGTACTACTTGTTTATACACCTCCATCCCTTTCTTCTCTGCTCTTCTATGCTGTGAGCTCCTTGAGGGTAGACCCATTACCTTAGCAAAGTTCCCACCCAGAGAATGTCCAAAATGGGATTTTTCTGGGTAAACAGCGCACACTGCCATGAACTCTAAGCAATGTGTCCTAGACCTGATCCTGTTAAACATGTCTTGTGTAAAGAAGTGGAGTAGAATAGGTCAGGGCTGCTGACTGCACCTGGCTGACGCACACAACTGAAAAGGGCTGAGGAGCCCTTCTCCATACACTGACTATGTGACTGCTTTCTAGCTTGTTATTATTTTTGATGAGATTCATTCTTCTAATCAGTCACACTGAGAAACTTTAGCTGATGCTTCCTTCATTAGAGTGGTTCATTAGAGACAGAAAGTAGATCAGTGGTTGCCTAGGGCTGGGAGGAATGTGGACGATGGGGAGACTGTATGACAGCTAAGGAATGAGGAGTTTCCTTTCAGAGTTATACGAATGCTCTAAAGTTGATCACGATAATGGTTGCAAAACTCTGAATATACAGAAAGCCACTGAACTGTAAAGTTTAAACGACTGAATTGTAGGACATGTGAATTTTAACTCAATAGAGCGGTTTAAAAAAAAAAAGCATGATACACTTAATTCAATCCAGTCCATAAGAATTGCCGTTAAAACAAGTTAACTCTTTAGTTGCCAAACATCCACATAGATTAAAAAAATAAATAAATAAATCCTCTGCACTGATGAAAAAGAAAACAAACAAAAACCATATCCTGTAATGTTTGCAGCATCCTAAAGAAGACATGACAGCCACCAGGCCATTTCACATCAGGCCCGTGGACTCCGTGGACTCGGACCATCCTATAGCCGAGATGTAGCAACTTAATTAGACCTCAGAACTTTTCCTTTGTCTTCAAGCATCCAATTCTCTCTTCTTTCTCTCTGTGCCATAGTAGAGATGTATTTAGTTCAATAAATACAAGAGCAAGGAGGGAACTAAGATAAAATGATAAATGATAGCCAAGAAGGGGAATTACAAAAATCTACCAAGCTGTAGATAGTGGAGGGAAAATCAGTTATATGGTGAATCCAATTACCTCTGGGGTAAGTCAAGACAGGAACATTTGTCACAGTGTCAGGCAAAAGACACGGTATCTTTAACACTTGCCAAACCGTTCAAGAAGTTTCCTGAATAAACAAGGCAAAGAATGACAAAAAGCAGACAACACGGAGCTTATTCATATACTGTTTGTATTCACCAACTATACTGTAAATGCCTGTCACATTTCCCCAGTGAAATTTCAAACCTCTTGAAGACAGAGAAGCAGTCACATAGTCCCACCATTCCACACCCAGAGCATTCAGCCAAGAGGTAGCAACTGCTTACAGGGTACAGGATACACTCATCTCAGAATCTCACTGTACTGAAGAGATTTTTTTTTTCCTTTTTAAAAGTAACGCTGTTTTGGAGCAAACATGATTTACCACATGGAACAACAAAGCCTATGTAATAAATGATTCCATAATGGATTGTTACCATTCTCTGAAGCCCCCATGTCTAAGGACTTTATTTTGGAGAAATGTACACTATAAAAAAAGCCTTCAAAATCAATAGGCTGTTGGTTCATGAACATGCTTGAGCATGACTCAATGAGCAGGATTCCACTGGATCCACCCAGACTGACACATAGTACAAGTCCAGCTTTGAAAACTGACTCAGAACTCTATTTTAGAGGTAGCTTTTTGTGTAACCACAAAGATGCTAATCACGGAAAGGCAGGGAGTCATTTGCTCTGTAACATGTCCTTATATAGGTCACACACTCCAAAAATGAGACTCTTAGCAACTGAAATCTGATGATTTGTCACCAAGTTCAACACATATTTGGAAAGCATACAATTACATGTAATTAGCTAAGTTACGGAGAGAACCATGCAAATAGATGAAAAAACATTCTCAGAGTTCAATGTGCTAGGATGCAATCAAGAAACAACAACAACAACAAACCATCTCTCACACACATTCACAGAGAAATACTCTGTACCACTTCGGAAGGCTCCTTAGCTGAGGGAGCTCCTAAATTCCTAGGACTTCCCAGCCCTGTGTCACCTCCTCTCCAAACAAGTCCACCTTCCCCTGCCTGTGCCATCCCACAATATTCTACCCCCTTCCTCCTGACCACTTAGCTCCAAGTCCTGAAGGTCCTTCTTTGCATGGCACATAAACTCTTTTCCTTCCCTCCTTTGATTCTGCTCAGTTCCTATGGCATCAAGTATTACCTGTCCTCTGTTGGGAGTGAATCCATTCTCTACAACACAGTTCAAGCAGATAACACTGCTGGGGCTTTCCTGGAGCTTTCTACCTCTCCATTCACTCCATGAGGGGAAGGGGCAGTGACTTCTCTAAGGGGTGATTGGAGGATGCACGAATGAGGCACCCCAGGCTCAGCAGCTCCCTTCTTCCTCTAGGGAGTGGGGCTGCCCTCTGGGTAGATGTAGTTTCCTCTGATCTTCGTGCCAGAGTGTAAGCGGCTCCTTTACGCCCACAGAGAGGCCTGTCGGGGTTCGGGATCAACAGCTAAACCCTGCACTCCAAAGTGACCTTTACTAGTACTAAAGGTGATATTTAAGTCTTAGCTGCCAATGATTTTATCTTATCTCTTAATTTTTTTTTTTCAGAACTTGGGAGGGTCTGACAGGTGTCGCTATTGTGGTTTTTATCGAAGGCTCCGGCATCATTCATATATGTAAGTAGTATACATACTGATTAGATAGCTCAAAAAACTGATGTGAGATTGTGTCCCATATCTCTGCCTGGACATAATTTTGGGTTGTGTCTCATAAGTCTTTGGCTTCACCACAATGCCCAATGTACAGTAAAAATATGCTCAGATGGGTTCAATCATGAATATATCATCCAATTAAGGATATAGAGAAGATTAAAAACAAAACCTAGGACTACAATACTTGTGAGTTCAGCTAATGCTTAGGACTTTATTAATGCATTTTTGGTATCACTTAGCAGTGTTAAGCATAAAGTTAATGTAAGCAGGGTAAATATAAAATTAATATATGCTAAATACTGTGATCCTACAGAGTAAATTTAACTGCACACTGAGCAAGAAGAGAGAATAAAAGATAAGGTGGATACTGATTTTCTTCATCAAAACTCATAAGATCTCATTTCAACAAAATCCTGTCACTGAATTTACAGCACATCTAAGAGTAAATTTTATGTGATATATATCCAAATCTAATTTCCAAAACAGTAATGGTAATCCATCATAAGCCAAATTTTCATTGACCTACACCTTACACTTTCACGTTATACATTACATTATCTCACTCTTACGTAAAAAGCCTCACATATACACAAAAAGCTACCAATGTGCCGTGTTTTTTGGGAAATAATGATTTGGTTGTCTAAGGGTCTGTTTTTGAGTGTCCCTCCATGAAAAAACAAAAGCAAATTAAACACATAAGTGATTACAATTATGTTAAAATAAACACAGTATTTCAATAAAACTTTAGAGGTCAATTAATGTGATAAATTACTAATTTCTCTTCAATTTTATTTTCGGCACACAATCTTTTTTTTTTTTTTACTGAAGTATGCTTTTATGGAATGCTAGCTAACTGATGCTAGAACTAACAAACATATGGTACTAAGAAGCAGTCTTGAAACACAATAATAATGCTGGTAATGACTACTTATAGAAAACCCTCTCCAGTTTTCAAAGACGTGTCACACATTTTTCCTTTGACTCTCACAGTATCCCCTTAAAACAACACAGTAAATATCATACCCGCTTTACAAATGGGGAAACTGAGGCTCAGAGAGGTTTGGTGATGTTCCTAAGGACTAGCAGGGCTGGCACTCCATTTCAGATTGCTGACCCCCATTTGGAGATTCAATAGTTATTGAGCACCTATTGTGTAATAAACCCCACGTTGATGCTGGGTTAGAGATGGTCCCTGGCCTCTCCCCCAGGTCATCCTAATTGACACGGGACCAGTCATCAACATGCATATGGCACATTCAATGTACTATTTTAATTTTATATATGGATAAAAACAAAAATATTTTTCCTGTAAGAGCAAAGCTGGGGAAGACTGCTTTAAAATTAATATAGCTTAATCATTTACTTTAGAAAATTAAAAACATGTTTCATTGTTACTCCTCAATGCTCAAATTCAAATGATAGTGTTTCAATTAAAATTGAGACTCCAAATTAAAAATATCCTTTGGCATTTTTAAATGAAGCATTTAATCTTCTATCAAATGAATGAGAATTTAATCACATAAATTAGTCTACCTCATTCATGTACCAAAATGTCAAAACGTACCTAAGGACACAAACTTAGATTGACACAGTCACAGTGACGAGAATGGCGCTAGAGGAGACCCTTTCTGAAGCTCAGGTCTGGGGCGTTACATATCTAAAATCACACACGGGCGCCAGCACCACTCTGTAGCTCTCGAGCCACAGTTTTAATGGGAGGTTGCCTCTTCATGAGGGCAGTTGTCATAAAATGTCAAAATATGAGAGAGAAGACCCATGAAAGGAAAAGGAAGAGCACCCCTGTTGCTTTTTATCTATCTTTGCCCATAAATTAATCAATGAGTCGTAAATCCATTTGGATTTCAGGCAGGTTTCCTTCCAGGTAGCAATAAAGACAAGCAATCATCATGTAGAGAAACCCAACGAAGCAATGGAAAAAGAAAAGTAGGTGACTGAGTCAATCAGCCAGAGAGGGGACCCCACAATTGTAGCTTCACTCTTGCTGGGAAGCTGGCAGAACACAGCAGAACATGTGCTCATTACAAAGGAAACACAAACCCCCACCTCGCCCCTCCAGGAGTTATCAATCTTCTGGAATTGAACAAGTAGAGAGGGGTGCCAAGGTGTGTTTTTATGGGTCCGTCCCCTTCTACCACCTTCTCCCTCTAGACGATTGGAACTCTATATTTGCTTTATACCTTTCTTGTCTTGAGACAAAGTCCATCGGTGTCTTAAAAAAACTCTTAACAAATGCAGCATTCATATTTCCCTGTCCATCTGTAAACTGTCTCTGATGATGTCTGAATGCTGGGGCAGATCACTGTGATGCCAACAGTATTACAAACCCAAGTTAAGCATCCTGCACGGCGCCCGAGGGCATGGCTCTCTTCTGTAAAATGAACACTGCCGCACTAGAGTCCCTGTTAGATGTGATAAGAGGAAAGGAAAAATGAGAACACACAGAAGTCCTAATTTATATACATCACTGTCAGCTGCCCTTTAAAGACTACTTAAGCTTTTCTAGACCAGGAGGTCCCAAATTGTCACATAAACTGCTACAGCACGATACATCTATTTATGTGTTTCTCTATTTGTGTTGGATTAATTAAAAATCTAAATCTTCTCTTCAACCTTCCCACCTTCTTTGGCTTATGGTACCTATACCGGATTTTGGCAACCCGGAAAAAGAGGACTCATTTACACAATAATTTCATTCCAAGAGTTCCTCTTCAAACCTGTCATTAGGACCACGGAATGCACGTTCTCATTAGAATGAGCAAATGAAGGTTATGATGCGCTCAGGACAGTCATAATTTTTATAAAGGTAAGCAACTTTGTGGAAAATAAAGAAACCATGAACATTATAACCCTACTTATTGTATTCTCAAGTTTGCTTTGGTCTCTAATTTTATAGAAATATCTACAAAGTTGCCATCAGCAAAGAAACACCATAATGACCATTTTCAGTTATATCAGATATGCATTTCTGTGTTTCAAAACAGCCTGCATAAGCCATTTTTATTTTATTTTAAAAACGATTTTATTTATTCATTTAACAGAGAGAGAGCACAAGCAGGGGGAGCAGCAGGCAGAGGGAGAGGGAGAAGCAGATTCCCCGCTGAGCAGGGAGCCCAATGCGGGGCTCGATCCCAGGAGCCTGGGATCATGACCTGAGCCAAAGGCAGATGCTTAACCCACTGAGCCACCCAGGAGCCCTTGCATACATCATTTAAAAAACTATAAAATATTATCTACTTTTATATCCTTAGTCATGTCCTCATTGTTGAAGCAAGTATCTCTCATGTCTTCATTTAAAAAAAAAAAGTGCTGTTATGAATATCTGCATGACTTTTGCACATTTTTCTCAATGACATGGAGTCATGATCTCATATGATAGAAAATACAGCCCCAGAGAAGACCCATTTATTTATAAGACTGAGAGTGCTCTTCCTTCCCTCAGCTAACTAGAGCACCTGTGAGTGACAAGGCCGACATCAGAAACCCGAACAGAGATGATCTAGAATTAACACGGGCAATGCCTCAAATACAGTTGTGGATGTTCTTACCCTTCTTGTCATCACTAGAACATCAAAAACCACTACCACCACAATATCCTGGAGCATCTATCACCTGACAGAGGGCTCCGCAAACACCATTCCTATCCTTTGCAACTTTCATCAGGTAGGGATTCATCTTCCCATTTCAAGTATGAAGAAGAGTTAAGGGGCTCATCTGAGGCGACACAATCCCTATCGGCGCCACAGTTATAACAGAAGCCTCTAACTCTTTGTTCTGTCCCAAACTGCCTTGTTCTTAGAAAAAGATCACTGAAAGGGACTATCGACTTGCTCAAACCTATTCACTAAAGACTTGAAAGTGATTTTTATGTGAGACCGTGAAGGGAGACTCTGTGTGCTGCCCTGCAGCTTTGGGGGGAGGTCCCGGGGGTGCCACCACTCCCACCCCCACCAGCACCACCAGCACCAGCACCACCACCACCAGCACCAGCAGCACCACCAGCACCACTACCACCAGCAGCACCAGCACCACCAGCACCAGCAGCACCACCACCAGCACCACCAGCAGCACCAGGACCAGCCACCAGCACCACAACC
>NW_027397067.1:30276954-30282039 GCF_003265705.2 Callorhinus ursinus
ACCTGACCCACAGGGCATGGAGACAATAGTGTAGCTTAATGTCCTCAACCACTTACTTTTTTTCTCTAAGCATTTCAGCTATTTTGAAGTCTGCTAGTGGGTGGCATTTTTCTCTACATCAGAATGTAAAATCATCCTTAATTTGACAGTAATTGAGCTCTATCACTTCTTTCCATGCCTGATCAAAATACAGCTTTGAGAGTCTACAGATAATTAAAATTTCAGGAAGTGTTTGGAGGAGCCTATTAATGTATTACAGAATCATTAACCAGAGAAAAATATTAATCTTTGAGATCACCGTTGAGCATGGGGAACTATTATTCTTGGGATTATTTTGTGTGAACAAGCCCAAATCCTAATGTTACACAAAGGCTAATGTCTTTGCTCAGAGGATTAGAATTAATTTATGACCTCTGCTTTAGACTTAAATGCTGTAAGCATCACTGTTGTTCCTGAAAACAAAGACTGCTCCTGCATAATTTTTCAGATAGAGAAACTGAAATTAAAGTACTATGATAATATTTGCTGGGTAAAATAAAGCCAAGATCAAAACTGCTAAAACTCTGAGTGGATATTTATTATACCCACTAATCCTTTTGCATTTCAAAGTTTCTTTATTTTTACTAAGCTCTTCTATGCTCTTCGCCAGTTATTATGGCATAATTTTAAATTCATAAAAGAGAATGCAGTTAATAATATCACAAACTTTAAAATAATAGTCAAAGGGGCGCCTGGGTGGCTCAGTTGGTTAAGCGACTGCCTTCGGCTCAGGTCATGATCCTGGAGTCCCGGGATCGAGTCCCGCATCGGGCTCCCTGCTCGGCAGGGAGTCTGCTTCTCCCTCTGACCCTCCCCCCTCTCATGTGCTCTCTCTCATTCTCGCTCTCTCAAATAAATAAATAAAATCTTTTAAAAAAAATAAATAAAAAATAAAATAATAGTCAAATAATACTGATGAGGATAGAAATGCATTTGTTATCTGAATGTATTCTTTGGATGAACCAAAAAAAAAAAAATGGTAATCTAATGTTAGAGTTTTAACTCCTCATACCCCAGCCAATGAGACCCTGTACAAAGAACAAAGATTTAATTTTAAAACATCGATGAATACTTTTAAAGTGACAACTCAGTAAATCAGATGGTCATGTTCTCCTCAGTGTATTCAAATAATAAAAGTACAAATTTTACAAAATTCTGACTTCCTAGCACTCCTAAATTCTTACTTGTGAAGCAGTATCTAATGTTGAAAAATGAACCCATCTCTCCATGGCTTATTTGATGGAAACATGCCAACAGTTATTTCTCTCTGAATATAGTTTATGGCAACTTCTAAAAGGCCAAAAAAGGAATTTCTGGTCTAACTGCAGGTGGGGGCCTGAGAGCATAAGAACGATAAGCACTGGTTACTTAAAAGCCTAGATTACTGTCTGTCAGGCGTGCGTATATTTTGGATAGTCAATGGACTGGCCTTAGTGACAGATCAGGCATGAATAATATAAAGGAGAGAAGCACCCTGGGCATATGGTGGTGCCATCAACTGAGATAGGAAACTCAGATGGAGGAACCAACTAGGGTGGGAAATAAACATAGGAAGAACTCAGTTTGGGAAGTGTTGATTTTATGGTGGATGTGGGGCATGGAGGTAGAGAAATCTGGGGGCAGCTAAATTTAGGAATTAAGATCTCAGGAAGAAGGCTTGAAGTAGTGAGCAAGATCACGTACGCAATCATTTTCTGTAAGGGGCAAGACAGTAAATACTTTAGTTTTGTAGGCCATACGATCTATCACCAACTACTCAACTCTGCCTTTGCAGCATCAACACAGCCATAAACAACAGCTAACGAATGAGTGTGTCTGTTCTAATAAAACTTTATTTACAAAAAACAGGTGTCAGAATGTATTTATTTGAACCATAGGTCACAGTATGCCAGCCTGAGTTAGAGGACAGTGAAGCCCTGGGACTGGATAAGATCACCCAGGAAGAACATATAAATATAAGGCAAATTAGTATGATATGAATTTGAAAACATGTAATTCTCAATTTCTATTCAGTTCAGTAAGGACATATTTTTACTTTTTTCCTTGATATGTGAAACAATGGCTAGCATAGGGATATACATATATGGTAGTAAGAAGTACAAGAAAAGCTACTAACCTAAAAAGAAAAGGGAATCTAAGTTATAAGTAAAAATAATGAACTTTTATATTTTATTTTACCAGTGATACTATTTTTTCAAACATTTTTTAAAAGTTCAATAATCACATGAAATATACTGAACTATTAAATATATTTAATTATCAATTGTTGCTAAAATGGAGTTAAAGTCAGTTTTAATTTTTCCAAAAGAATATGAATGCTGGGATGAATTATTCCTACCCATGAAATGAATTTAGTATTTTGGATATTAAAGAAAAGCCAGGAAGGCAGAGCAAGAGAAAATAAAATGATTAGGCTATATAAGGGCAAATGGCATTCATAACACGTAAAATGTGTTTGCTTATTTCTATAGTTATTCCCTATAACTATAAATAGCTTTATAACTGTTTCTTTAATAGCCATCAAAATCTTAAACATATACTCCATTGCTAAAGGACTAAATAAACGTTGTTTGTTTAAAAAAAACTCAACAAAACATTCAAATATGCCCTGGGTGCTACGTTAATGCCAAGGATTAAATGACCAGTATTTACAGCACAACAATTAACCATAGCTCCTACTTAGAGGTGTAAATCAGGGTTTGCTTATTTGGGGCCCTATAGATAGATAACCAAAGGGTCCTTGGCCAACTTTGGGAGGGTCTATAGACCGCCTGCAATTATATGCAAAGCTTTCTGTGCATGAGTCCTTCTTTAGAGATAGTCCGGGATGGTCATTAAATTCCTGAAGGGGTCTACTGCTTCTCCAAAGCTAAACTGGGATCTGTAAACAGGTCTCTTTAAAGCACATTTATCTTACTTAGAAAGCCTAAATGTTTTTTTCTAACTTCCTATTTTTGAAAAGAATAAAAGATTTGATTATTAGTCCAAATTAAGCAAGTAAGTTTTTGTGTTTCTGTCCCAGACCACTGGCATTAGATCCAAACTCAAAACTGTGTCCATTAGTGAGAAGCCAAGTTTCTTTCCCACTATTCACCCAGAGAAACTCACCCTTAACTTAGAATTTTTAAACAGCTCATTGTTTCCAGGGATCTAAGGCACCTTTTTATAAAGCTCAAAGACAGAAATCAATAAATATCCCAAGAGCCGAGCACTTTTGAGATGCTGGACTATTAATTAGTATGCCTTATCTTTAGTCTGTAGAGTTAATTCTATGTAATAGGTGAAAGAACATAGCAGTACCAGAATGTTCTTCTTACATGTTTTTTTAAAGGTAAATTACAGCAAGTTGATGGCAAAATGAAAGAATTGAAAATCCTGCTATTCCATTCATAGGCTATCGTCCATCTCTTATAAATGAAAGGCATCTTAGCATCTCTTGGGAAAGTAACCTATTCTTTCCAGAACAAAATAAATTTCTCTCAAGGATTAGATTTTTGAGAGACTCTATAGCACTCACAAAAGGCTTTTGAAACACCTCCTTGCTAATTTAATTTTCTGCCTTTTCTCTGTTGATAGCTAAGATCAATTTGGAATAACTTTTCCATAATATTGAAAATCAGTGAGCAGGAGGCTGTTAATGCTTTGAGGCCACGACTGTATGAAAGGTTACTCCTTCAAAGTGTGAAAGATGGTCCAAATCAAGTTGACGTTTCTAAGACAGGAAGTAGCAAAGGCCCTGAATTTCAAAAGCTGTCTTCTGTCCACCTAAAACTATCCAATAAACATTATCTTTGATGACCACCGAACAAACATTTCCTTGGTTCACCTGACATGAGGGCCCATAAAATTATATGCAGGCTCCACAGTGGCTTCTTTCCTGCCTGAAAAAATACTTTGAGTCATACATGTTCCAATTTTTATCTATTTTGCATAAATGAAGCAGATTTGTAGAAAAGACTGGATTCATTATCATGTAAAATACAGTCGTTAGTGGAAAATCGATATTCCCAGACATAACAAGATCAGACTCTGGCTTCTGGGCTTAAGTTGGGGGTTAAGAGGTAGAACGTTTCCAAAAAAGAAAGCCTTCCTTTGGAAAGAGTTATTCACAGGGCTAAATTAAATAACACTACCAAAAAAGGATGCCACAACAAGCCTTTGCTTGAGTCTACCATCAAAGCAGAACAATCTATCCAACTGACCCTTAGTATTAATGTCAGTGTACAGGTAACTCTTAAATGGGTATGTGCTTCTCTCTCAAAATCTTTTGTAAGCTCTATCTTATGATTGGAAAACTTGACAGGACTCACTTGCCTCAAATACCTATCATATTAACACACAAGAGATGTGTTATCATCGTGCCAATCAGATGCTACAACCAGGAAGCAAACACTGACTAATTACAGAAATACAGACTTTAAAATACCATGGATTCTACAGCAAGGGGAGGTGACAGTCAGGTCTACTTCCAGGCAGTGATGATGAAATGGTCTCAAAGACGAGCAAGAGGGGAAGATCCAGAGAAGAAAGCAGATCATTTGGGTGCTCTCTAAATGTCAGGCGCTGCTCTGGGCACTGAGCATACAAGGTGAACAAAACAGATGAAGTCTCAGCTTATTTCCCTGTAGGTGGAGACTGACAAAAGACTAACACTAAAGTGTCAGATGGGGGAAGTAAATTAAAAAGGTCAAGGATACAGAAGTGAGAGTGTCTTGAGGGCTTCCTGAGCCATGGCTGCTTGAAGAAGTCCTTTTTGAGGAGGTAACATTTAAGTTGAGATCTGCATGACAAGAAGGAGCCATCCTCTACGCTTTCAACCCGTAAGAACTATCTTTCACGGAAAAATCGGAGATGTGACTTAGTCTCACAATTCTGAGGGTTTTCACCATTTTTTTTTAAAGATTTTATTTATTTATTTGAGAGAGAGAGAACGAGAGATAGAGAGCATGAGAGGGAAGAGGGTCAGAGGGAGAAGCAGACTCCCCGCTGAGCAGGGAGCCCGATGTGGGACTCGATCCCGGGACTCCAGGATCATGACCTGAGCCG